>NC_091305.1:12376801-12474301 GCF_038502225.1 Cherax quadricarinatus
GTAGGACTCCAGGAAATCAGAGCAGGGGGGGGTGCACCAGCAAGTGCTGGATGAGGTACATATAACCAAGGAGGAGGTGAAGAAGCTGTTATGCGAACTTGACACCTCAAAGGTGGTGGGACCAGACAACATCTCTCCGTGGGTCCTTAAAGAGGGAGCAGAGACATTGTGTGTACCATTAACGAAGATCTTCAAGACATCATTTGAAACTGGGCAACTCCCTGAGGTATGGAAGATGGCAAATGTAGTCCCAATTTTTAAAAAGGGAGATAGACATGATGCACTAAACTACAGACCTGTATCATTAACGTGTATAGTATGCAAGGTCATGGAGAAGATCATCAGGAGGAGAGTGGTGGAGCACCTGGAAAGAAACAAGTGTATAATTGACATCCAGCATGGTTTCAGGGAGGGAAAATCCTGTGTCACAAACCTATTAGAGTTTTATGACAAGGTGACAGAAGTAAGACAAGAGAGAGAGGGGTGGATCGACTGCATTTTTTTGGACTGCAAGAAGGCCTTCGACACAGTTCCTCAGAAGAGGTTACTGCAAAAGCTAGAGGATCAGGCACACATAACAGGAAAGGCACTGCAATGGATAAGAGAATACCTTACAGGGAGGCAACAACGAGTCATGGTACGTGATGAGGTGTCAAAGTGGGGGCCTGTGACAAGCGTGGTTCCACAGGGGTCAGTCCTAGGACCTGTGCTGTTCTTGGTATATGTGAATGACATAACGGAAGGGATAGACTCAGAAGTGTCCTTGTTTGCGGACGATGTGAAGTTAATGAGAAGAATCAAATCGGATGAGGATCAGGCAGGACTACAAAGAGACCTGGACAGGCTACAAGCCTGGTCCAGCAACTGGCTCCTTGAGTTTAACCCCGCCAAATGCAAAGTCATGAAGATTGGGGAAGGGCAAAGAAGACCGCAGACACAATATAGTTTAGATGGCCAAAATCTGCAAACCTCACTCAAGGAAAAAGATCTGGGGGTGAGTATAACACCGAGCATATCTCCTGAGGCGCACATCAATCAGATAACTGCTGCAGCATACAGGCGCCTGGCAAACCTACGGATAGCGTTCCGATACCTCAGTAAGGAGTCGTTCAAGACTCTGTATACCATTTACGTCAGGCCCATACTGGAGTATGCAGCACCAGTTTGGAATCCACACCTAGTCAAGCACGTCAAGAAATTAGAGAAAGTGCAAAGGTTTGCAACAAGACTAGTCCCAGAGCTACGGGGATTGTCCTACGAAGAAAGGTTGAGGGAAATCGGCCTGGAGGCCAGGAGGGTCAGGGGAGACATGATAACGACATATAAAATACTGCACGGAATGGACGAGGTGGACAAAGACGGGATGTTCAGAGATGGGACACAGACACAAGAGGTCACAATTGGAAGTTGAAGACTCAGATGAATCAAAGGGATGTTAGGAAGTATTTCTTCAGTCATAGAGTAGTCAAGCCGTGGAATAGCCTAGAAAGTGAAGTAGTGGAGGTGGGAACAATACATAGTTTTAAGGCGAGGTACGATAAAGCTCATGGAGCAGGGAGAGAGAGGACCTAGTAGCAATCAGTGAAGAGGCGGGGCCAGGAGCTATGACTCGACCCCTGCAACCACAAATAGGTGAGTACAAATTGGTGAGTACACACACACACACACACACACACACACACACACACAGGGAGGCAAAAACTAAGTGCAACAGAGAATGGAAAAGGTACAGGAGGCATAGGACCCAGGAAAACAAGGAGATTAGTAGAAGAGCCAGAAACGAGTATGCACAGATAAGGAGGGAGGCCCAGCGACAGTATGAAAACGACATAGCATCGAAAGTCAAATCTGACCCGAAACTGCTGTATAGCCACATTAGGAGGAAGACAACAGTCAAGGACCAGGTGATAAGGCTGAGGAAAGAAGGTGGAGAACTCACAAGAAACGATCAAGAGGTATGTGAGGAGCTCAACACGAGATTTAAGGAAGTATTTACAGTAGAGACAGGAAGGACTCTGGGGGGACAGACCAGATGGGGACACCAGCAAGGAATACACCAACAAGTGTTGGACGACATACATACAGATGAGGAGGAGGTGAAGAAACTGCTAAGGGACATCGATACCTCAAAGGCAATGGGACCAGACAACATCTCCCCGTGGGTCCTTAGAGAGGGAGCAGATATGTTGTGCGTGCCACTTACCACAATCTTCAACACATCCCTGGAAACTGGGCAACTACCTGAGGTATGGAAGACGGCAAATGTAGTTCCCATTTTTAAAAAAAGAGACAGAAAAGAGGCACTAAACTATAGACCTGTGTCATTGACGTGTATAGTATGCAAAATTATGGAGAAGATTATCAGGAGGAGAGTGGTGGAGCACCTGGAACGGAACAGGAGTATAAATGCCAACCAGCACGGATTCACGGAAGGCAAATCCTGTGTCACAAACCTTCTGGAGTTTTATGATAAAATAACAGAAGTAAGACAAGAGAGAGAGGGGTGGGTTGATTGCATCTTCTTGGACTGCAAGAAGGCCTTTGACACAGTTCCTCACAAGAGATTAGTGCAGAAGCTAGAGCATCAGGCGCATATAACAGGAAGGGCACTGCAATGGATCAGAGAATACCTGACAGGGAGGCAACAACGAGTCATGGTACGTAATGATGTATCACAGTGGGCACCTGTGACGAGCGGGGTCCCACAGGGGTCGATCCTAGGACCAGTGCTATTTTTGGTATATGTGAACGACATGACGGAAGGGTTAGACTCAGAAGTGTCCCTGTTTGCAGATGATGTGAAGTTAATGAGGAGAATTAAATCTGATGAGGACCAGGCAGGACTTCAAAGAGACCTGGACAGACTGGACACCTGGTCCAGCAAATGGCTTCTCGAATTTAATCCTGCCAAATGCAAAGTCATGAAGATGGGGGAGGGGCACAGAAGACCACAGACAGAGTATAGGCTAGGTGGCCAAAGACTGCAAACCTCACTCAAGGAGAAAGATCTTGGGGTGAGTATAACACCGAGCATGTCTCCGGAAGCACACATCAATTAGATAACTGCTGCAGCATATGGGCGCCTGGCAAACCTGAGAACAGCATTCCGATACCTTAGTAAGGAATCATTCAAGACACTGTACACCGTGTATGTCAGGCCCATACTGGAGTATGCAGCACCTGTTTGGAACCCGCACTTGATAAAGCACGTCAAGAAACTAGAGAAAGTACAAAGGTTTGCGACAAGGTTAGTTCCAGAGCTAAGGGGAATGTCCTATGAGGAAAGATTAAGGGAAATCGGCCTGACCACACTGGAGGACAGGAGGGTCAGGGGAGACATGATAACGACATATAAAATACTGCGTGGAATAGACAATTTGGACAAAGACAGGATGTTCCAGGGAGGGGACATAGAAACAAGAGGCCACAATTGGAAGTTGAAGACACAAATGAGTCAGAGAGATAGTAGGAAGTATTTCTTCAGTCATAGAGTTGTAAGGCAGTGGAATAGCCTAGAAAATGACGTAGTGGAGGCAGGAACCATACATAGTTTTAAGACGAGGTTTGATAAAGCTCATGGAGCGGGGAGAGAGAGGGCCTAGTAGCAACCGGTGAAGAGGCGGGGCCAGGAGCTAGGACTCGACCCCTGCAACCACAAATAGGTGAGTACAAATAGGTGAGTACACACACACACACACACACACACACACACACACACACACACACACACACACACACACACACACACACACACACACACACACTCACACTCTCACACTCTCACTCTCTCACACTCTCACACTCTCTCTCTCTCTCTCACACTCTCACACTCTCTCACACTCTCTCACACTCTCTCACACTCTCTCACACTCTCTCACACTCTCTCACACTCTCACACTCTCTCACACTCTCTCACACTCTCTCACACTCTCTCACTCTCTCTCTCTCTCTCTCTCTCTCTCTCTCTCTCTCTCTCTCTCTCTCTCTCTCTCTCTCTCTCTCTCTCTCTCTCTTTTTTTTTTTTTTTTTTTACACAGGGTTTGACAAGGTTAAGGATCCCTAGCTTTATTGACAGCTATTTACAGGTTAAGGATTCCTAACTTTATTGGCAAGCTAAGAGCTGTTACCTACATCAGCTCATTTGAAAGCATTTTTATTGTTATGAGACATACAAGTAGGAAACAGGATGAAGTTGGAGCCATCTGTGGGCCAGCATTTTCATTTGATCAACTGACTTTATCTCGTTGACATCATTATCCTGTACGAATGTGTTCCATACTCGAGTCATCCTGGGTATGTATGATCTCAGATGGAGTGATGTTCTGGAGAAGGGTACAGCCAGAGTGAAGTTGCTGCTTTCTGCCCATCTTGTGGCATAAAAGCTTGTTTCACGCTGTCCTCGAAGTGGATCCAAGTGTGGTGTTTTGACAATATTGGCCTTGTACATAACAGTAAGGCCACCCACATCCCTCCTCTCTCTCTCTCTCTCTCTGTCTCTGTCTCTGTCTCTGTCTCTGTCTCTGTCTCTCTGTCTCTGTCTCTGTCTCTCTGTCTCTGTCTCTCTGTCTCTGTCTCTGTCTTCTAATTGACTAACAAGCACATTTATTGCATAGAATTACAAGGTGATCTAGTAGTGTGAAGAAATCATTTTGTTTTAACTTTTTATACTTGGTCTCCAATTGCTGGTAGTATAATAATATGGGTTTAGTGCTTTTCAGGAGAGTAATAATATTAATAATAGAATCCTTTTAAATGTTGCTAATCTGTTATTTAACTTTTAACCTCTGCATTCTCCAAGTATGAACAGAGTGAGAAGTAAACTTGAAAGCCAGAATTGTGGTTTTAATGCTAGTAATAAAGAGCCAAAAAGAGCTTTACAGCTTGTTGTACTCTTGTTGAACACTTGATCTTGATCTTAGTTTCTCTGCAAAATTAAGCAAATAAAAGGTTAATGAAGTTTTTATTTAATGAAGTAAAAAATCACTGGGCGTTCAAGCTGTAATTTTTGACTAATTGGATTGTGGGAAGTCATATCTATTTTTTGTCCCCATATAACATTTCCAAGCACTGTATCATTATTCATCTTATATAACTTATTTACCATTTTTGTGCTGTTCCATTTATACTCTGTTCCTAAATGAAGTGTTACTACACATGCACTTTCAGATTGTGCAGTTCAATGCTCATGAGGTCTCAGAGTTTGTGTTAATTGCACCCAGGACCTTTGATGGAGCCAAAAATGAATCTCTGGGTGCTGCTATATATCCAACTTTAGCCCTATTCAACCATTCCTGTCACAGCGCACAAGTCAGGTGAGCATGAGTCAGTAAAACAGGCTTGCATTTTTTTTATTTGCATTCACACCTAAATAGTTGTAGTAGAGTTCAGTAGCACATCAGATGTGGTAATAAATGGCTATAATTATGACCATAATTTTTAAAGGGGTGGAGTGGTAATCCAGCAGAAGGCCTCTGTCAGATGACCAAAAGCTCCAACGGCTGGTCATCATCTGACTAAGACTTGCATCAGGAAACACTTGTCCTGTTTCCTGATGAATGTTAACTAACCTCAGATAAGGTCAGCTGTAATTAACCCTTTCAGGGTCCCCAGGCCCTCTCCCAGACTTGTTCTCAGGGTCACCCAAATTTAAAAAAAAAAAAAGAAATTCTTATGAAAAGATAGAGAACCTTTTCCCAATCATAATGACACCAAAAGTATGAAATTTGATGGAAAACTTATGGAATTATGCTCTCGCGAAGTTAGCGGTCTCGACGATGTTTACGCATCGGCGATTTTGCCCACTTTGAGCCCTATTTTCGGCCAATTCCAGTGTACTAGTCGACAAAAATCATAACTATTTCGCTAGAACTCCATTTTTTCTATCGAATGAGTACAAGAAATCACCCATTTACCGATTTCAACTATCCAATACAGTGGTCAGAATTTATCAATTTTGCCAATTTCACACAAATTTCAATAGATGCCAATTTCCAAATAGTATCCAGAATAAACAAGAAAGACATTCCTGGCACTAAAATAACATTTCCTCTGTTCATTAGTCACGTCCCCATGCCCCTCTTACATTCTTTTGCTTTCCACTTTGAATTTTTATTCTCACAAAAAATAGAAGATTTACTGTTATGCAGACTACTGCATTAGTGTAGAAATGGCATAAATAATATCAGCGCACTTGTGAAAGAATATTAGACTCACCAGTTGACGTGTATTGGACGCGTGGCATGATTTGTTTACTTTCGAACTTTGGTAAAAATCTAACATTTCTGCTACTTTGAGCTCAATTTCAAGGTACTTTTCATTGTAAAACCAGTCGAAATCATCTCAATTTCTGTAATATGTCTTCCATTCTATAAAATGAGACCAGGAAAACTAGAATACAAAAATAAATACCATACGAAAATACAGTGCAAAGTTGCTGTTTTAATCCAAAACACGGTCAAAGTTTTCTTTTTCTCATTACGCACTGTGCTGCAGGATTTTTTTTTATACTGTGCACACTGACCACATAGACCCATTCTTTCATATGTAGGCCTACCAGCTTTCTCTCACTAGATTTGAGGGCGCTAGAATTTAGGCGTACTAGTACGTCAAAAACCCTGAAAGGGTTAAAATGTCACAGGCCATATTCCACTGTCCAAGTTTTCTCTAGTAAAAGGCACAGAATGATCCAGGTAATGTTCACAAAGTAACGAAAAATTTTTGTTTTGGTTAAGTATGTTCATAAAAAATAATTCAAGAAAATTTTACTTTGTGGGTACGTTGGAGGGCCCATAGTCGTGGCCTCTGCTAAGGTTTTGCAGACTGATGTGAGCTTCCTTTCTCTTATAACACATTGTAAATTCATTATTGTAGATTTTAGATATGTTCACACATATAAATGATTGAAATTAACTTACAACATTGACAAAAATAAAATTATTTTTAGGATGAATAAATGATTTATAATGTTCAATAATTATTTGTATTTATCTACTAATGTATGTTATGTAAATTCTCAGGTAGATATCAAAATAGTTTTTGGGTTCATTGATTTTTCTGCAATTATAAATGCTTTCACTGGGATTCTGAGCTGTCATGATTAGGACAGGGATGGTGAGGTAAGTGAATGACTAGGTCTGCAAAGAGCAACGAGATGGACCACTTAAATGCTTTCATTTAAGTGAACTTTTGCTTATTCATTTTATTTTCATTTTTTTTTTTTTATACTTTTTCCTTCTTATAGACTTTTTTTTTTTGGCTACATATGAGAGGACATTAGTCTGTTGAGTTTCCATTTAATGGCTGTATGGTTATGAGAGCAATCCATGTTTTACATATAGTGTTTTGTTTTTAACAGATAAAAAGTTTCCTTCCAAGATAGGGTGACTCTAGCTGTCTATCATGAAGTGCATTTCCATTATGATTCAAATGACCCTTCAGACATTTTGATATTTGCTGAGTATTCCTAATTAAAACATTATTATTATTATTATTATTATTATTATTATCTAAACCCATGTGCATTATTCAATACAAGGAATGAAGGCTCAGTCATCAGTTTGCTAAGTGCAAGACACACTGTACAACTGTACCTAGTTGTATTTGGTTGCTTTCCTCTTTGTATTTTTAATGCATTTTAAATTTGCAGGCTCTTCAGTGGCAACCAGGTTATTACTAAAGCAATCAGAAACATTCGCAAGGGTGAAATAGTTCCAGAAAATTATGGGCAGAGCTTTACCTCCAAAGTAAAGAGCCAGCGGAAGGCAGAGTTAGCTGATAGATATTGGTTTGAATGCAACTGTGAGGTAAGAATATTCAAAGACTATGTAGTTTAAAAGAGAGGTTTTGAAATTAGAATTTAGGCTTAATTAAAATGCTGATATTAAAGCAATGCAAGAAATTGACTTAATAGTGACTTTTGGTCATAACAGTTTTTCATACCTTTTCCCTCCTTTTCTATTGTTCTTGCATCACCTGCTGTTTTCACACACTGCTTTCATTTTTTCCTTATATTTTTTCCCATCAGACTTTTGCCTGCTTTATCTATTTTTTTGAGCACCTTCATGCTTGTTCATAACCCTTTCAGTGGCCATCACATAGATCTCTGTTATTGATGCCAGGGTACCTCACATAGATACATGTATAAATTGTTGTGGCTTCAAATTTGGTGTGAGAGGCCTGGTAGGCCAGCATATAAGAGAATGGGTCAGTGCACTTAGTGACCGCAGTATACAAAAAATTGGTGCCTCCGCAGTGAATTGTGGGTATGCCATATTTAGTACACTTTGTTTACCATACCATATGAACACAAAAGCCTCACTTCCAGGCAAAATGACAACTCCACGAACAAGGATTATGGAACCAAAGGTGAAGCTCAGGGTGCCAGAAATATCACTGAAAACCCCAGTTACCCATAACCGTCCACTTCTTGGGTTGAGTCATCTGAAACATGTCCACCTCATCACACTGTAAGCGAAAGCTCCTATTTTCCCATAACCTGGGTTCGGTGGTGAGGAATAGTGATGACAGTGATGACTACTAGTGACACTGATGAAGAATATTCATCTGTGAAGCATCAGTTTATACAGCACTGCACACAGTCTGGTAGTGTGCCCATTGCTATCCCACAGACTGCAACAGTTTTAGGAACATAACTAGTGCCTGTATATGTATATATATATATGTATAT
Source organism: Cherax quadricarinatus (assembly GCF_038502225.1). NCBI lineage: Eukaryota > Metazoa > Arthropoda > Malacostraca > Decapoda > Parastacidae > Cherax > Cherax quadricarinatus. The sequence goes on from NC_091305.1 coordinate 12,385,488, forward strand.
ATATATATATATGTATATATATATATATATATATGTATATATGTATGTATATATGTATGTATATATGTATGTATATATGTATGTATATATGTATATATATATGTATATATATATGTATATATATATATATGTATATATATATGTATATATATATGTATATATATATATATGTATATATATATGTATATATATATATATGTATATATATATATGTATATATATATATATATATATATATTATATATATATATATATATATATATATATATATATATATATATATATATGCAAACATTAGAACAGTAGTAATGTGAAACATTTGTATCTGCGTGTTTACCTTGTTGTACAACTGTGTTTTGTAAACAGTGTACTGATGACACTGTTAGTGCAAGTAATGTGTTGCATGTAACAGGTGCATATATGTACATTGTGTATTATATGGGTCTTACAGGTCACAAAAGTTACTAGAAAATGTAAAAAATTGTAAATCCCCCAGAAAAAACAATTAAAGTTAACCCTTTGAGGGTTTTGGTCGTACTAGTACGTCTTACGCGTAGGGGTTTTTGTCGTACTAGTACGCATAAATTCTAGCGGCCTCAAATCTCACAGGAAAAGGCTGATAAGCCTAGATGTGAGAGAATGGGTCTGTGTGGTGGGTGTGCGCATTAGGAAAAAAATCTGGCACCCAGTGGTGCATTGTGGGAATGCCATCATAGTACACAATTTCCACCGTGCCTCGGTAAGAAGTTCCTCACTCCTCGGCGAATTGGGACACTTTTGTTCCCCAGTGACAGTTCTAATACAGATGGAAGTGACAGTGAAGATGAGTTTCAAGGTTCTGGTGAGGTTTTGACCGAAACTAATGACCATAATATGGGTAATAGTGAGGAAAACCCAGACAACCCACAGCCTTCCACCTCTGGTGCTGGGCCATCTTGTTCATGTTCAGTTGTACCAAAATCAAAGAGGAAACTCCTATTTTCCAAAATCCCAGACTCAGATGTGAGCATTGGTGATGATAGTGATAGTGATTATGAACTACAAGCTCTTCAAACTTGTTCCAAGAATGGAGGATGAGGAGGAGGCAGAGGAGGAGGAGGCAGAGGAGGAGGAGGCAAGAGGAGGAGGAGGCAAGAGGAGGAGGAGGCAAGAGGAGGAGGAGGCAAGAGGAGGAGGAGGCAGAGGAGGAGGAGGAGGAGGAGGAAGAAGAAGAGGAGGAGGAGGAGGAGGAGGAAGAAGAGGAGGAGGAGGAAGAAGAAGAGGACGAGGAGGAAGAAGAAGAATACGTAATGATAACAATAATACATAATAATAATAATACATAATAATAATACATAATAATAATAATAGGTAATAATAAATGTTCACCCATGACAGTAACAAGATAAGGGGAGATAACATCTGATAAGTGCTGACGTTTGATGAGGGTAAATGAGGGTAGAGCTGATGCCAAAAGATGAGATAAACATCTCCCTCCCTTTGTTTTTGCTGGTATACTAACATTTCTGTCTGTCTATTTGCTTGTCTGTCAAGCTCCCTGTCTATCCGTGTAGCTCTCTGTCTCAGAGAGCCACAAGACTGTGTCATCACTTTTACTCACATCTTCAAGCAGAGTATAGCACTTTGTCTGGGTTTCTTGGGTTATCCTAGGTAATTTATACTATGTATACTTGTATTTATGTGTACCTGTGAGACAGAGATAAAAAGACAGATAGAATGAGGGAGAAAGATAATTAGATAGAATGGAGGAAGGGAAGCAGCATCCGACCCCATTGTTTTGACAGGCGGGAGGGGGGAGTGAGTAATGAGACAATATGTCACTTTGACAGCTGCCGACTCCTGGTAATTTACACTATGGAGGAGGAGGAGAAGGAGAAGGAGGAAGAGTAGGGGGAAGAGGAAGAAGAGGAGAAGGAGGAAGAGGAGGAGGAGGAAGAGGAAGAGTAGGAGGAAGAGGAATAAGAGGAAGAGGAGGAGGAAGAGGAATAGTAGGAGGAAGATTAGGGGGAAGAGGAGGAAGAGGAAGAAGAGGAGGAAGAGGAGGAGGAGGAAGAGTAGGAGGAAGAGGAAGAGTAGGAGGAAGAGGAGGAGGAGGAAGAGGAAGAGTAGGAGGAAGAGGAAGAGTATGAGGAAGAGTAGGGGGAAGAGGAGGAAGAGTAGGGGGAAGAGGAGGAAGAGGAAGAAGAGGAGGAGGAGGGTGGAACACTAGTACACTGGTACTGGTACACTAACATTTCTGTCTGTCTATTTGTCTGTCTGTCAAGCTCCCTGTCTATCTGTCTATCCGTCTAGCTCTCTGTCTCAGAGAGCCACAAGACTGTGTCATCACTTTTACTCACATCTTCAAGCAGAGTATAGCACTTTGTCTGGGTTTCTTGGGTTATCCTAGGTAATTTATACTATGTATACTTGTATTTATGTGTACCTGTGAGACAGAGGTAGACAGACAGATAGAAAGAGAGAGACAGATTGAAAGAGATAGAATGAGGGAGAAAGATAAAACACCATTGTGTATGACACAATGTTTCAGAGTTCCACAAGCTGCAGAACTAATAGGAATATGTTCAGTGACTGTATATTGGTATATATATTATAGAACAATAATAATAAACAATGTTTTGTATTGTTTGTTTTTGTAAACAAGTTTTGTAAACAATATATTGATAATTATGTTCGTGTGCTTATTGTGTTGTATACAACGAGTGTATATATGTACATTGCACCTTACTTTGGTCTCATAGGCCACATAAGTTATGTGAAAAAATAAAATAGTGAAAAAAACAACAAACCTTCAAATACAAGTAAACTAAAGTTTACCGGGTGAGCGGCAGTCGCCGCTGTTGCCATACGCGGCTCATTTTCTGCAAACTTCATGCATCCATATCTCCGTAAGTATTGATGGTAAATTTTTTTTGTTTATCCTATAATGTTTAGAAAAAAAAACTCTATTTTTTCATAAGAAAATATAATTTTTTTTTTTTTGAAATTTGGCCGACCCTGAGAACGAGTTTCGGAGAGGGCCTGTCGACCCTCAAAGGGTTAGTTAGAAAAATGTCAAGTGCACGGCAGTTGTGGATGTTTCCATCAGTGGGTCATTACATTCAACTTCATGCCCTTTTATCTCAGTAAGTACTGAGAGGTAAAAATTTTTTCTTGTACCCAGAAAAATGTACTCTTTTTAATTGTTTAAATTTTTTTTAAATTTGGACATTGAGAGCAATTTTAATTTTGAGACTTTGGGCAGTGAAGGGGTTAAATACTTTATAAACAAGTAGTGTTTGCTTCATTTGGTACTAAAGTAAATAAACAAATTATAGTTCCAAGAAAGAAATCAAAACAGTAGAATCAAATTACATAAATTTTGGCTCAGAAAGGATGTAGGAAAGCACTAGCTTGTGGATAATTAAACAGTCTGCAGAGTAGAGCTATGGAATCTAATATCTTGGCTAGAATTAAATATAGTGTTATGAATACTGTTATGATTGGCTGCTTGATTAAGTTTGCCAACAGTGGATAGACCTAGGTTTTGGAGGGAGCAGCTGCTTAGCGAGTGGCAGGAGCTTGCTCAGCCAATAGGATGCCTGCAAACAGTTTTAAGTTACTAATTGGTAAGGCACCCTTGGAGGTCAATCTGTAAGTCATCAGTCTATTAACAGTCAATAAGGACCTATTTACCATTAGACAGCCAGTTACTCCTTCCTCTTAGGAGCATCAGTGGTATGTTATGTTATGCAAAAAGGGTGACATTGTTATGTGAAGCTATAACAGCGGGTACAGTGATAATCAAAGGTACTGTGACAGTGGTGTGTTGTATAGGTTTGCAACAATGGTAACTAGTGATGTAATGTCATGTGACATTGTGGAATTGATGCAGTGATATAATACAATCAGGATACCATCTGGAGAAATAATCCTATCATTATCTAAAAGTTTAGGTATGAATAATTTCAATAATATACAGTAGGGCCCCACTTATACAACAGGTTAGGTTCCAGGCTACCGCCATAGAGTGGAACACCATTTTTTCCACTTAGGAATGCATATAAATACTAGATAACAAGTTTACACTAACATATATAAAGTTAGCAATAGAACTAGGCATTAAAAAACAATAAAAAAATAAAATACATATATAGTACATTCATTACTTACCTTAAACAAACAAACAAAGTTTATTTCTTTGCAAGGTTACAATGAGATTATGAAATTACAATAATGGGGTACAGTGCAAAGAGAGCCACTATCATGCCTAGGCATTATGGGCAGACTTAATTTAATGGCTTACATACTACTTAATACTAAAGAAATTGTTTATAGCAGACAGTAGTTTTACTCTAATTACAATAGTTTCAATAATGAATATTGAAATTAAATTGTGGGAATATAACATTGTGAGTTGTTTAAAATAGTTTACAGTATGAGAATGCTACAATTGGGTGTAAGGCAGTATTGTTTTAGGTAGGTATTTATGCTACGAAGTAGGATTAATAATGTATGAACTTTGGGCATCTAGATTTGAAGTTTTAAGATTTGGATAATTTTTTGGTGAAGTTAAATATTGAGTATTGGGTATTTAGTTTAGGGTGTGTAGGTGGTTTTTGAGAAGAGATGAGTAGTATTTATTGTAAGAAATCAAGTATGGTATGTATGGTAGCCAGCCGGGCTACCATACCAGGCCACCCCACCCACACACAATATTCTATGACATTTAATCATCCCAGAGCAATAAAATGCATATACAGTTCACTCATTACTTACCTTAAAATATTTGTTGTCTTAATGTAGGGTCAGAGGTGAGTAAACAAGATAAAAGGAATAAATGAGAGAGAGAGAATGAGTACGTGAGAGAGGACAGGCGTGAGTTATGTAAACAGATCAGACGGACACGAGTTTTGTAAACAAGCCAGGCGAACACCTCTGGTTTGTGTACAAGTTGTCTCTACATTGACAGGGTAGAACAAATAAAGAGGAACACTTCCATTCTTGTGTAACACCATTTTTAGAAGAAATGACGCTCTGAGTGAAGGCATACGAAAGGAATAATTTTCTACAGTTACCCCCAGTAACACATTTTCTCTTATGTTGGACTAGAGAAAACGTTATTCTTGCCATCACTCGTACAAGTCTTCTGGCTACCACATCTCATATTTATGTTAATTTATTCTACTGTGGTGTGTATTTATCACCTTTATAAGTTATGTATCGTGTTTATTATATACTGTAATTTTGAAAAAATATCATAGATGGATTAATGAATATGTGTATATTAATGTAATACTATACAACATTTAATGAGACTCGGTGATTATTATTGAGTATTATTATTATCATTACAAATATGGCATCTCGAGACATAAGGCATTCTTACTGATTTTAATGTGTACCTGCACAGTGTGTAAGGTTATTTAGGTACAGTTATACATAAGTGGGTGGGGTGTGGTGACCGTATTAGAAAGTCAGGTGGGGGGAGCCGTATAACAAGTTTTGGTCATAATTTGAGATGTCCGTATTAGCGGAACACTGTAAAGCAAAATGCCGTAAAGCAGGGCCCTGCTGTACAATGGTACCTTGGCTTACGAGTTTAATTTGTTCCGTGACCAAGCTCGTAACTGAGTTTGCTCGTATAGTGGTCCCTCAATAATCGTCCAGCCTGAAAGTCGTCCATTTTGGAAATAGTCCCGTTATTTCGTCTAAACATTGGCTCGCAAATGGTCTGTTAACTCGCTAATCGTCCTTCGTCCGGGATGGGTACTCACGCTCTGAGCCGCCTGGGCCTGCCTTCCCAGCCAGTGTGCCATTGTTTACCAGTGAGCGATGGTCCCCTCACATGCTCCTACGAAATATTTCATAATATTCCATTGATTTTAGTGCTTGCAAGTGCTAAATAAGCTACCATGGCTCCAAAGAAAGCTTCTAGTGCCAGCCTTTGGTAAAGAATGTGAGAAACACATAATTTATGAAAAAGTTTGTAGAAAAATACAAAGGTGGTGGTGGTAGAGTGGAAGCAGTTGTGATAGTGGTTGATGGTGTAAGTAAGTAAGTAAGTAAGTAAGTTTATTCAGGTATACACAAATACAGTTACATAGAATTATCATACATAGCAGCATATGTGTAGGGAACCTAGGATAACCCAAAAAAGTCAGACAGAGTGACTTATTTCCATTGGGGTCCTTTTACCTTATTATTATAGTATAAAGGTTATAATATTTTCTTATTATTCTACAATGAAGATAACATCTTATTATCATACTAAAAAGACTATCTGCTACACCAAGGTCATTAAGACTATCTACAATACGAGGGTCATTACAAGGAATAAGGTAAAATTTACACGTATGTTAGCTAAAAAATAGAAAATCATTCCCCTCCCTTTCTGTAGCTACATTCATCAGACACCTTTTGGCACTCTTCTTGAACTGGTTCACGCTATGACTGGCTTTGACATGTGCAGGTAGTCTGTTCCATTCCTTTATTGCTGTACAATAAAAGGTGTTTGAAGCCTGGCCACTGACTGTGGGTACTACAAAGTTGTGCTCTCTCCCCCTAGTACTATGATTGCTTTGGTTCCCAACCTTGACAAAATTGACAGCAAGATATTCTGTTTGTGGTAGAGAGTAGTAGTGATGGTGGTAACAGTTGTAATAGTGGTAGAAGGTTGTAGTGATGGTGGTAGAGGGTTCCTTCTTTAGTGATTCAGCGATTCTACCAACTCCTCCAATGTTGTTGGAGTTATATAGGGCTACAGAAAACACCACCGCCTCAGCTGCTGCTTCACCACCATTATGAACGGCTTACTCTCAGTGGCCCTTATATACCCAACAACAACACAACACAACACCTCTCGTGACATACGTAATGACTTATTTTATTCATTCTAGAGTATATTCCATGTTTCTATGTTATTAATATTGTTCAATATGTCATATTAGTTGAATTGTGATAGATAAATAAGCCATAGAGTTGATATTAGTGTCATATTCTCCAACAATAAACTTGCCATTCTTCCCTCACACATACAAGTCTCCAATAAGAACATAAGAAAGGAGGAACACTGCAATAAGCCTGTTGGCCCATACTAGGCCGGTCCTTCACAAATCCAACCCACTAACAGAGCAGATGCTACCCAAGCAATAAGCTCAGGTGCAAGTCTGACTCAAATCCAACCCCTCTCACTCGTGTATTTATCCAACCTAAATTTGAAACTACCCAATGTTTTAGCTTCGATCACCCTACTAGGCAGACTGTTCCACTCATCAACTACCCCTATTACCAACGTTCATTTATACATTTTATTAGTGCTTTACATTTATTTGGCATTTTTTTCTGCATGTAAATCTATATGCTAGGGAAGTGACCCCTGAAGTGACCTAGAGTCCTTATGGAGGGGGATTCCCCTTCCAAACAATAACCTCTCTTCCCTCTCTCCTCCTCCCTGTCTTCCATTCATCAACAACAGCCTTCAATAAAGGTAACTGTCATGTTGAATGTTCATTCTTTTGTGCATGTAAATCTATCTTTTAGGTAAAAAAAAAATTGTTGTTGATACTTCTGGGTGTCTGGAACGAATTAATTGGATTTACATTATTTTTCTTATGGGGAAAATTTTTCGATAATCGTCTATTTCGATAACAGTCCCACTTCCAGGAACGGATTAAGGACGGTAATTGAGGGACCACTGTATATCAAAAAATTTTCCTAGTTGAAATTAATTGAAATGCCATTAATCCGTTTCAGCAGAATTCCTGCTCTTGGGAGGCAGGAGAAAATACTTCAGTGTAACGCTAATATCAACTCTGCGTCTTATTTATTTATCACAGTTGATCTAATATGACATAATAAACAATATAAATAACATAGCCACATGATACAGTGGAACCCCGAATTTCAGCTGCCCTGAGTATTGGCTGCTTCGAGTTTCGACCGTTTTTTCGGCTAAATTTTGTCCCGAGCTTTGGCTTGTGCTCCATGTTTCGGCCGGCATTCCAGACCTGTCCGCCTGCACGCCTGCCCATGCAGGCATCGTGAGCCAGTCTAGCTTTGTTTATCTTTGAGTGAACATTACCCTGCGCATTCATCCAAACATTTCACAATAAATTCGTTGTGTTTAGTGCTTGTTTATTGATTGTGACTGTGAAATAGCCACCATGGGCCCAAAGAAACTTCCTAGTGGCACCCCTTTGGTAAAGAAAGTGAGAAACACCATAGAGGTGAAGAAAGAAATTGTACAAAAATACAAGGCAGTGCGCTGCAGTTTTGGAGGCAGTGGTTGAGGCAGTGGTTGAGGCAGTGGTTGAGGCAGTGGTTGAGGTAGTGATTGAGGCAGTGGTTGAGGCAGTGGTTGAGGCAGTGGTTGAGGCAGTGGTTGAGGCAGTGGTTGAGGTAGTGGTTGAGGCAGTGATTGAGGCAGTGATTGAGGCAGTAGTTGAGGCAGTGGTTGAGGCAGTGGTTGAAGCAATAATAAGTCCTCCCTTTCTCCTCCCTATCTTCCAGAAACCAACAAGAGTCTTCAATGAAGATACGTAAATGTGATTTTAAATGTTTATTTATCTATTTCATTACTCATTTAAGTACTATATGTATTTATAATTCCTAGGTAGTAGGTTAGCAAACAGCAACCGCCCAGGGAGGTACAGTGGAACCTTGAAAATTGAACGTACCAAATATCGAACGTTTCGAAAATAAGACCATTTTTTCGGACAAACTGTGTACCAAAAATCGAACGCGTTTCAAATTTCGGACCGCCAGGTATGGGACCTGTCCTCTGGCCCGCTCTGTCCGCGTCCCCGCGCAGGCGCCGTGAGCAGTCTAGCTTTGTTTATGCTTGAGTAAACACTAACCTGTGCTCTCATTCACACATTTTACAATTATTTCGTTGTGTTTAGTGCTTGTGGGACTGTGAAATAAGCTGCCATGGGCCAAAAGAAACTTGCTAGTGGTACCCCTGTGGTAATGAAAGTGAGAAACACCATAGATGTGAAGAAGGAAATAATACAGAAGTATGAGAGTGGTGTGAGACTTGTTGAGCTTGCCAGGATGTATGGGAAAAACAAGTCGACCATCGGTTCTATCCTGGCAAAGAAAGAACAAATCAAGGAAGCTGATATTGCGAAAGGTGTTAATATGCTAACCAAAAAAAGACCACAAATAGTTGAAGAGGTTGAGAAGTTGTTGCTGGTGTGGATCAAGGATAAAGAGACTGCAGGTGATAGTGTTTCAGAGACAATTATTTGCTAAAAGGCAAGGAAGTTGCATGCCGATCTGGTACGGAAAACTCCTGGAACCAGTGCTGATAGTGAATTTAAGGCCAGCAGAGGCTGGTTTGAGAGATTTAAGCGTAGTGGCATACACAATGTTGTAAGACATGGTGAGGCAGCCAGTTCAGACAAACGGGCGGCTGAGAAGTTTGTACAGGAGTTTAAGGGGTACATAGACAGTGAAGAATTGAAACCTGAACAAGTGTTTAATTGTGACGAAACAGGCTTGTTTTGGAAGAAAATGCCAAAAAAGACCTTCATCACACAGGAGGAAAAGGCACTGCCAGGACACAAGCCTATGGAAGACAGGCTTACTCTTTTGTTCTGTGCATATGCTAGGGGTGATTTTAAAGTGAAGCCTTTACTTGTGTATCATTCAGAAAATCCCAGAGTGTTTAAGAAAAACAATGTCTTTAAGAACAAGTTATGTGTCTTGTGGAAAGCTAATCATAAGGCATGGGTCACAAGATAAATTTTCAAAGAGTGGGTCAGTGAAGTGTTTGGCCCCAGTGTGAAAAAATACCTCCAGGAAAAGAAATTGCCACTCAAGTGCCTCCTGTTAATGGACAATGATCCTGCTCATCCTCCAAACTTATTAGACCTCTTGTCTAAGGACTTCAGTTTTATAAAAGTGAAGTTCTTGCCTCCTAACACCACTCCTCTCCTCCAGCCCATGGACCAGCAGGTCATTTCTAAAGTAAAAGGACACAAGTGCAACTAATGTGACATTTTATTGTGGCAACGTTTCGCTCTCCAGGAGCTTTATAAAGCTCCTGGAGAGCGAAACATAGAGAAATGCTTCCATGGTGAAGTAAACGTATGCACTGCTGAGCAGATGTTGTGGCATTCACTGCACCAACTAGTGGCGGAATTCTGAAACTTGCTCGTAACTCAGATTTTGGCTCATAACTCAGAGCAAAAAATCGACCGAGCGACAGCTCGTAACTCAAAAAACTCATATGTTGGGACGCTCATAAGTCAAGGTTCCACTGTACTGTGTTCACTGTCTGACTTTACCTGTGTAAAAACTCAATGTGCATAAAAGGCCATAAGATCTGGAACTACCTGCCTGAAGCATTGAAAAGTCCCCTGTTTGCAAATCAATTCAGAGCTATTGTTAAAAAGCTCATTTTCCTTACTGTAATCTAAACACCAATATGCTTTGTCAAACAACACCAGCTTTCATCCAATTCTGTTTATTTTTCTTTCAGCCTTCCTTAAACTTCCACACATAATTGGTAGCATATCTTCTTGCATTTTGTTTATATTGTAATCTAAGAACTTGCTGTATCTTCACCATCTCTGTTCAGTCACTTCACAAAACTGAAGATCATTGAATCAGTTTAAATATGTAATATGTAATTCTTTTGTAATTGACCTTTTGTCATTAGCTACCTTTCTTATTGTACTTATCATTGTAGTTAATTACACAAAAAGTCCTATTTAATAGTCTGTCTAGGCCTTAGGTAGCATGTAAGCCTTGTGATTAGTTGCCTGAAATGCATTGAATAATTAGTGGCTTTCCTTTTGCCTACTGTTATACTAGTATATTTAAACTACATTATTTGTATGGCTTAAAGAAACAAACATTATTATTATAGGTATCTTTAAGAAAGGGTTGGATAGTTTACAGTTCTCCTCTGTTCTTATATTTTTATTTTCTTGTATTGAAAAGCCCTTGATGGCAGTAGAATTGTAGATAAGACACATTTGTAGTACAGTACATACTAGGATGTTTATTAAGGAGATGTATCATTTGGAGGATTTTTATCATTCCAAAACATTGAATTGTCAAAGATGTGAGCAAAACATCTCTTTAATATTCTAGTGTTACAAAAGTGCTGTATTTACACATCAGTATTTATACTATCTCCTACCCAAGACCTACCTGGCATGGAGAGCAGACCTACTGCATCGCTCCTCTTTTCCAAAGTTTTTGTTTTTATATAGTAAAGTACTGTATTGGCAGTTAGGTGGTAATTAGATGGAATGTGTGAGTGAATGCAAAATGTACCCAGCATGGCTAGTAGGCCTACTGCAATGCTTCCTTATACTTATTTTCTTCAGTGCAGTCTGAATTACAATTTATAGATCTGAGCACTTCAAAAATTCTGCTTATGGGTAAGTTGACCCTATATTTTTTCTAGTCATAATGTAGGTATGGTTTATTAATTTCCAGTACTTTATTGTTGCTGTATTAATGGATGAAGAAAACACAAATACTGAGCAAGCTTTAAGTGCAAAACTGTCCTTTCTTCATTACTGTCAGCAGCACACCTTTGTTTATTTATTTATTAACACATCGGGCGATTCCCACCAAGGCAGGGTGGCCTGAAAAAGAAAATCTTTCATCATCATTCACTCCATTACTGTCTTGCCAGAGGGGTGCTTTACACTACAGTTATAAAAGTGCAACATTAACACCCCTCCTTCAGAGTGTAGACACTGTACTTCCCATCTCCAGGACTCAAGTTCGGCCTGCCGGTTTCCCCTCAATCCCTTCATAAATATACATAAATGTTACTTTGCTCACACTCCAACAGCACGTCAAGTATTAAAAACCATTTGTCTCCATTCATTCCTATCAAATACGCTTACACACGCTTGCTGGAAGTCCAAGCCCCTTGCACACAAAACCTCCTTTACCCCCTCCCTCCAACCCTTCCTAGGCTGACCCTTACCCCACCTTCACTATAGATTTATACACTCTCGAAGTCATTCTGTTTTGTTGCATTCTCTCTACATGTCCGAACCACCTCAACAACCCCTCCTCAGCCTTCTGGATAATAGTTTTGGTAATCCCACACCTTCTCCTAATTTCCATACTACGAATTCTCTGCATTATATTCACACCATACATTGCCCTCAGACATAACATCTCTACTGCCTTCCGCCTTCTCCTTGTTGCAACGTTCATCACCCATGCTTCACACCCATACTAGAGTGTTGGTACAACTATACTCTCATACATTCCCTCTTTGCTTCCATGGACAAAGTTCTTTGTCTCCACAGACTCCTAAGTGCACCACTCACCCTTTTCCCCTCATCAGTTCTATGATTCACCTCATCCTTCATAGACCCATCTGCTGACATGTCCACTCCTAAATATCTGAGTACATTCACCTCCTCCATACTCATCTTTGTATCCTGTAATAATAAGTTTTCAAAGTAAAAAAAAAATATACTGTATAAAATTTTTTATTTCACAGGCTTGTCAGAAAGACTGGCCAATGTACAAAGATATGACAAATTCATTTTTGTCATTCAAATGTCATAAATGCCAAGGGCCTCTACCAGTCAACACTGACAACTTATTGATTCCATTCATCAAGTGTGAAAAATGTGGTGACCAGACCAATATATTATCTGCACTGAAAAACCTTCAGGTATGTCTTGCATATTTTCATTAATACAGTATTTGTTTTTCTTTGATCAAGCATTCTAACAAATCCAGGGCAGTAAATTAGACGAACCATAACATTGAATTGACATCATAGTTCTTGGTACATAACTCACTATTTCAAGAGAGTTCACTGAAACAAATTAGTCATTTTTTTCACTTGCCAGAAAGCGAGACTCTGAATGATATATACATTGCTCACTTAGGGTGAGTTGTGTTGTGCTTGGCTAGTGATCCTTGTCTCTTTTTCATATAGTACCCCTTTTGATTTCTTCATTCTTTCCATATCTCCTCTTCAAGGGGGGCTCCTTGGCGTGGTGAAGAGGCTCTTGGTCTGAGGAATTAGCCCTGTCGGTCTTCTTCCTCAGACCGAACCTAATTGCCCCCCATTCTCCCCTCCCCTATCCCATCCTCCCCGTCCTCCCCTTTTTCCATTCCTCCTCCTCCTCCTCATCCCTCCCTTTTGCCCTTCCTCTTTTTAGCCTTCGTGATTTCTCCCACAGGCGCGCTAGTTCCTAGGTAGGGGAAAGGACACCGGGGTCCATCCCATTCCGTTGAGGTTTCTTGGCGGTGGCGTAGTTTGCCGTGGAATCTGGATTGCCTAGGGATGCCCCGATCCCTCTCCGGTATCCCGGAGTAGCTTTGGGTGTCTTTTGGGCGACGGGTGTATCTCTGGAAGCCACCTTTCGGATTCCGGGGGTGGTGGCTGAAGGAGGTATGCTTTGTGGCGGATATCCGGCAGCCCTCTCTTTTGTCCACCGAGGTAGCTCGGCAGATGTGAGGTTGCTATCCCAGATTGCTGGTTTACTGGCATGATGGGTAGGGTATGGCACGGGTTCCATGCTGCATCTGCGCTACTAGCGGTGTCGAGTCCTCTTGGGCGCGGAGGGAGATTTCCGGCCCTTTCATTCCTCCTGGGAACTATTCCTCCCCGCTCCCCCCTTTTTTTATTCTTTTTTTTATTTTTATTTTCTTCTTTCTTTTTTTTTCTTAAAAACAAAAAGCAAAGGAGTAACCTAACCATGGCAGCCCTAGTCCATGAAACCACTACCCCCGGGCCCCTTCTTGATACCGCACCCCATTCTGACCCTGCCTTGTGTTTAGACCACTCTTCGGACACTCCTGATGCCCCTGTACCTCTTGCTGGTGCTGTTTCCTCACCCGCTTCAGGTACCAGGGCTTCGACTGACTCCTTCGATTTGTCTGAACTCCGCTCTCCTTTGACTATGCTTCCGGCTTCTCCCTCTACGGTACGGCAATTTTCGAATCGCCCACCCATTTCATGCCGGACCAACTCCGGTCCTACTCCTAAACGCCAACGTCAATCTCCTGATGATGCTCCGTCGTTACCTTCCCATTCTACTCGGAAACGACCGACACGTCAAGCACTCCCTCTCCACGCTCAGTTTCGGACCACACAATGGACTAAATTCTTTACTTTAAGACCAACTTCTTCTTCTGCCTACCTTTCTGACCATAGTATTGCCAAAGCGCTCCTGCGTCATGTTGGCAGAGATATTTCATTTCACGCTCTCAAGAGCGGTACGCGCATCGTCACTGTCCAGAATGCTACCCAAGCTCATGATCTTTCTCTCCTTTCGAATATCAATACTACTCCTATCACTATTGAAAAAATCTTTCTCTCAATTCTTGTAGTGGTACTGTCATTCTGCCCCATACCATAGTCCAACAGAATTTCCAGTCATGTGGCAATGACATTTTTGAACAGCTGGAACTCCAGGATCTCCCAATCCTCAAAGTAGACACTTATGTCCTTCCTGCCCGGGGGCGGAGACGTTACCCTTGCAATGTGACTCGTTTAACTTTTGACAGCCGAGAACTCCCGTCCTCTGTATATGTCGCGGGACATCGGTTACAAGTTCGAAAGGTGATACCTACACCGCAACAATGTAGAAATTGCTGGCGTTTTGGTCACCCAGCGAAATATTGCAGATCTATGGCCGAATGCCCAGTCTGTGGTGCCGACGACCATTCTAATACATCTTGCAGTCAACCTCCATCTTGCCTTAATTGTAATGAAGCTCACCCTTCGTACTCCCGCCGTTGCCAGGTCTACTTAAATGAACGTGAAATCCGTTGCCTCAAAGAGGCAGAAGGTCTCCCTTATGCTATGGCAGTTACTCATCTCCGCCTCCAAGGGAGACTACCCCGTGTTTCTTATTCTCGTGTTTCCAAACGTCCCCCCACTTCTGGGGTCCCATCTTCTGCAGCCTCCTCTGTTGTTACCCCTCCCATAGCCACTACGGCATCTAATCCTTTTGCTGTCCTTGGCTCTGACGTCCCGACTACAACTCAGTCTGTTCTCACATCTTCGCGTCCTTCCTCACAAGCCCCAGTATCGACAAGACCTCGTACGACACCTAATACCAATCGCCCCTCTACTCAGAAGTCCAAAAAATCCACATTGCTCAAATCTTCTTTGCCCCTTCCTTCCCTTCTTCCACCTCCACACTTTACCTTTCCAGTCTCTGTACCTAGTTCTTCCCCTCTCTCTGGCTCTATTACAAGTGTGGAGATTCACCCTCCTCCTCGTACTATGCCTTCCACCCCCGTCCCCTCCCAAGTTTCTCCCTCTTCTGTTACCTCCCAGGTTTCTGCCTCTTCTGTCCCCCCCCACACTTCATCTCCAGTCCCTTACACTTTTCCCTCCCCCTCTACTTTGGTACAGTCCATTACTGTCCCAATCTTTACTCACCCTCCTCCTCCTATCTCCAATATGGTATCCCATACATCTTTGAATTCAGAAACACTTGAAGCCATTTCAGAATATATTGCAGAGACTAAACCTTCAATGGACACTGATTCACTTCCTGTTCCTTCTCTTCCCTCTCCTCCATCTTCACAACCCCATTCTTCGCAACGCTCCGTTCCTTCGCTACTTGAACATCTTCCAATGCCACCACACGTTGACTTTTCTAACCCCTCTAGTCCGTAGGTGCCTTTACCTACAGATTCCTGATATTTTCTTCATCGCCAATCATGGCCTATTTACAGTGGAATATCCGCGGCCTCAGGGGTAATCGGGGTGAGCTTCAGATGTTGCTTTCCAGGTTTTCCCATGTTGGTGCTTGCTTACAAGAACCAAAATTACACTCAGCTGTTTTCCAACCTATCTCAGGCTATAATTTATTGTATTCTTCGAATCCTTTCTCAGATGGGACCTTTAATGAAAGTGCCCTTCTTCTACGCAATGATATTTCGTACTGTCAACTATTTGTCCATACCTCGCTGCATTACACTGCAGCCCGTATCCACTTGAATAAGTGGTTTACAATATGTTCTTTATATCTCTCTCCTTCTCGAGCATTTTCTATCCCAGACTTTGCCTTTCTTGTTTCATCCTTACCACCACCACTTCTGTTACTTGGTGATTTTAATGCCCACCATTTCCTCTGGGGGGGATCTCATTGTGACTCACGTGGCATTCAGTTGGAGGCTTTTCTTGCCTCTCACCCCCTCCATGTTTTAAATACGGGTACTCCCACCCATTTTGATCCTCGTACTCATACTCTCTCTTGCATCGATCTATCAGTCTGCTCTTCCTCCACTGCACTTGACTTCACCTGGTCTGTTCTACCAGACTTACATGACAGCGATCATTTTCCGATCATTCTTACTTCTCCTTCCTATTCACCACCTTTCCGTAGCCCTCGCTGGCAATTTGATCGGGCAAATTGGGATCTTTACTCACACCTCACTGCTTTTAGTGAGGTTCCTTCTTCATCCTCCATTGATGAGCTCCTACACATCTTCTCGACATCAGTTTATACCGCAGCTTCTCATTCTATACCCCAAACCTCAGGCAGGCATTCTCAGAAGTGCGTGCCTTGGTGGTCTCCTGCTTGTGCTCGTGCAGTACGTTTGAAACGTGCTGCATGGGGCAGGTACCGGTACAATAGAACCGCTGAGAGACTTGTTGATTTTAAGCAGAAGCGTGCGATCGCTCGCCGTGTCATCCGTGAAGCTAAACGCACTTGTTGGCGAGACTATGTTTCCACCATCACCTCTGCTTCTTCTATGAGTGCAGTCTGGAAAAAAGTGAGGAAATTGAGTGGTAAATACTCTCCTGACCCGGCTCCTGTTCTACGGGTCACTGGTGTTGATATAGCAAACCCTCTCGACGTTGCCATTGAACTTGGCACACATCTGGTCCGTATTTCCCGAGGGCTCCATCTATGCCCCTCGTTTCTTTCCTCAAAGTCTGCCAGAGAGTTAGTACCCTTGGACTTTTCTTCTCTCGGAGAAGAACAGTATAATGTGCCTTTTACACTTCAAGAACTGGAGGCAACGCTCTCAGCTTGCCGATCATCGGCAGCTGGGCCTGATGACATTCATATTCGTATGTTACAACATTTACATCGGTCAGCCCTTGTAGTCCTCTTACACCTCTTCAATCTTATTTGGGCACAAGGAGTTCTTCCCCAGCTGTGGAAATCTGCCATTGTTCTCCCTTTCCGCAAACCGGGTACTACAGGACATGATGCCTCCCACTATCGCCCCATCGCTCTTACAAGTGCAGTTTGCAAAGTGATGGAACGCCTCGTAAATCGACGTTTAATGTGGTATTTAGAGACTCACAACAGTCTCTCCGCTAGTCAATATGGCTTTCGTAAGGGTCGTTCTACCATAGACCCCTTACTACGCTTGGATACGTATGTTCGTAATGCCTTTGCGAATAATCACTCAGTTATTGCCATATTTTTTGACCTTGAGAAGGCATATGACACAACTTGGAGGTATAATATTTTGGCCCAGGCCCATTCCTTAGGCCTCCGAGGCAATCTACCATCCTTCCTTAAGAACTTTTTAACTGACAGACATTTCCGTGTTCGAGTAAATAATGTTCTTTCCCCGGACTTCGTCCAAGCTGAAGGTGTCCCTCAGGGATGTGTTCTAAGCACAACACTTTTTCTCCTTGCTATAAATGATTTGGCCTCTGTTCTTCCACCCAATATTTGGTCATCACTCTATGTTGATGACTTCGCTATTGCTTGTGCAGGCGCTGACTGTCACCTTATTGCAGTTTCTCTCCAGCATGCGGTCGACCGTGTTTCCACTTGGGCCACCACACATGGGTTTAAATTTTCAAGTACCAAAACTCACCAAATTACTTTCACTAGACGCTCTGTTATCTCCGATCATCCTTTGTATCTCTATGGCTCCCGTATCCCCGAACGTGATACAGTCAGGTTTCTAGGCCTTCTCTTTGACCGTCGGTTAACCTGGAAACCTCACATTACCTCTCTAAAGGCAACTTGTCACAGCCGGCTAAACCTTCTTAAAACCCTTGCTCATCTTTCCTGGGGAGCTGATCGTCGAACTCTGCTTCGCCTACATTCAGCCCTCGTTTTATCGAAACTCGATTATGGTGACCAGATTTATTCCGCGGCCTCTCCTGCTACTCTCTCTAGCCTTAACTCTATCCATCACCAAGGCTTACGTTTGTGCCTTGGTGCTTTTCGCTCTTCCCCTGTTGAGAGCCTCTATACAGAAGCAAATGTTCCATCCTTGTCTGATCGCCGTGATGCCCATTGCCTTCGTTACTATGTACGCTCTCACGATCTACACAATCCTTCCATTTATAGAATGGTCACCGATATTATTAGACATTCTTTATTCGTTCGCCGCCCCTGTTTGCTCCGTCCCTTTTCTCTTCGCCTACTTTCACTCTTGTCTTCCCTTCAGTTACCACCTTTATATGTTCATGTAGCATCTCACTTTTCCCTACCCCCCTGGGAAGTTCCAGCTGTTCGGGTCTGTTCTTTCTCACTCCCTTGCTCGAAAGCTCAACTGCCTACGGTGGCTTCCCGCTCTCTTTTTCTTGATCACTTCCACTCCCATTCTCATGCCACCGCTGTGTACACAGATGGCTCTAAGTCTTCAGACGGCGTCGGATTCGCAGCAGTGTTTCCGGACAGCGTCGTACGAGGGCATTTACTATCTTCAGCTAGCATTTTTACTGCTGAACTGTATGCCATTCTTGCAGCACTTATTCGTATCGCATCTATGCCTGTGTCATCATTTGTAGTAGTCTCAGACTCCCTTAGTGCTCTACAGGCTATACGAAAATTTGATACATCTCATCCCCTAGTTCTCCGTATCCAACTTTGGCTACGCTGTATCTCTACCAAACATAAAGATATTGTTTTTTGTTGGGTCCCTGGTCATGTCGACGTACAGGGCAATGAACAGGCAGACACTGCTGCGCGGTCAGCAGTATATGACCTACCAATTTCCTATCGAGGTGTTCCATTTCTGGACTATTTTGCTGCAATAGCTACCCACCTTCGCACCCGTTGGCAACAACGTTGGTCAACTCTGCTCGGTAACAAACTTCATTCTATTAAACCGAGCATAGGTTACTGGCCGTCTTCTTGTCATCAGTGCCGAGGTTGGGAGACCACTCTCTCCCGCCTTCGCATTGGCCACACTCGTCTTACTCATGGGTATCTCATGGAGAGGCACCCTGTTCCTCTCTGTGAGCAGTGTCAAGTTCCAGTATCGATTAGCCACATTCTGTTAGACTGCCCTCTCTATCAACGAGCACGCAGAATTTACCTCCAACGTCGTCTTCGTTCTACTACTCTCTCTTTACCTTCCCTTCTTGCTGATGGACCCTCCTTTAATCCTGACTCTCTCATTGACTTCTTGACAACGACTGATTTACTCCACAAACTCTGATGATACTTTTCGCACTCCCCTCAGCCCTTTCTGGTTCAGTCTCTTGCTGCCCTTTACCCTTTCACCATCCACTGCCCCGCTGTTATCCGTAACCTGTTGCTCATCCATCTCCCTTTTGCCACCTGATGCCCTCGCTTCCTTCCTGCCCTGCAGCGCTGTATAGTCCTTGTGGCTTAGCGCTTCTTTTTGATTATAATAATAATCTTTCCATATCTAAGCAGTTGGAATTTGTCACCATTAAACATATTATTCTCTACTGCCCACTGGAAGCCTTTGTTTATGTCCTCTTGTAATTTTTCCATGTCTTCTACCTAGGTGACTTATGTCATACCATGTTTTATGTGTTGATCATCCACCTATCAACTTTTTACTATAAAACATGGCCAGTAGTTTTTATGAAGTTTATTGATGTGCCTAGCAGCTATGATATATAAATGTTTTGCAGTATTGTGTAACATTATAATTTCTTCTTTGGTATACAGTCATTGTTATTAATGATAAGTAATTAATTAGAAGTGTGACAGAGTATAAGTACATAAATGTACATACCCATTACTTGAAAAGCAACTTAAAGTTTGTACAATTGTTCCAAGCTCAGAAGGCCTTAGCTAGATTTGATGGAAACTACGTTCCAGTATATGTTGCTACAGCCCTTATTTTGATGTCTTGATACTTTGTTTGAACATTGATAGATACCCTGGAGTCTACCTATTTCCATCTACCATTTGTGTCTAGAACAGGAACATTGCACTATAGAAGACTATGCTGACAAGTGTACTAACTCTTTCTTGCAGGATGTGGTTTATTCCTGTGTTTGGTTACTCTGTGCCTTATTGTCTTTGGTGATAGGTATTCATGGGTTTTTAATTACTGGTCCACATCCCTTTATCCAAAACCCTTGGTGCCAGTATTGTTTCGAATTTCAGAATTTTTCAAAGTTCAGAATGATTCTCAACGCTGCCACGTGGTGGTGTGACCTAGCACTGAAATGACTGACACTCCACAAAAAAACTTCGGTTTTCGGAACTTTTCCAATTTCAGAATTTTGGATAAAGGGTTATGAACCTGTAATTAATTTTTTATTTTTAACTTGGTTTTTGAATAGATATGCTACTTTTATAATAGTTTTAAAAATTTCCATCACATATTATAGTTTTTCTTCAGTATTTTATATAATTATTTTTCTTTAATATTTGTTACCATAATGAGGAAAGACACACTCCTCTTTTTCTTGATAGAGATAACATGTTCTGTCTATAATGAAATTACTTTCTTTCAGAATACTGAGCAAACTTTCAAAGGAGCATGTAAAGAAATGGAAGCTTTTAATCTTGAAAAGGCAGAATCTCTTCTGATAGAGAATCTGAAGCAGCTGGAATCTAGTCTTTACCCACCATACAGGGATTACCACCTCACACAAGAAGCTTACATGCGTGTCTGTCTCTGCCAAGGTAACTCTAAGGTAAAGCCACTTAAAACAGCAGAGTAAAACAGAGTAAAATAGGATCGTTCTCTTAGAGATTATAGAATTTATTAACTCCAAAATATAGGTGATATTGATTGTATAAATAATGCTGTGTTCATAGATTGCATAAACGAAATTACTTTGTAATGTATTTATTATTCTGATGTTAGTTATATATGCATTTCAGAATTTGAATATGAACTTAAACTATTTAATGTACAAGTAAAGTGTGTGTGTGTCTGATTGTTAAACTTTTTGAGGAAAAGTAACTGAAAAATATTTATTAGACATGCTTTGCTGAATGCTTTGTACTGTATATATATTAAAGTTTTAGCTTTGAATTTAAATAAATGCATTTGCTAGCTCAAATTCTCCTCTTAGACTGATTTAGATAATATCTAAAAATCAATACATTCATCAGAGGCATAAAAAGAAGGTAAATGAAGTTTCATTGGTGACTTAATGGAAGTGCTGAAGTGAAGTTACCTCTACAGTATATCATCTTTTAGCCTAATATATTAATTAATAGATTATTATTATTATTATTATAATCAAGGGGGAAGCGCTAAACCCGGAGGAATATACAGAGCCTGGGGGGGGGGGATTAATAGATGAACGTATTATTTTCTCTTAAAATGCCTTCAGTATCCTGATGCTGCATGTAAGATGAGATTACAACATAAAATAAAATTTTATTTCGAGCTTAATGAATTATTCATACTGTTAAGTTATATTTACATTATCCACAGAAGATGCTGTACTTTTCTCTCAGTATTTTCATTAAAAATTTTGAATGACTAGAATTGAAGATAAAATTGTGTCAATTTTAATGCTTGCTGAGTGTTGCAATTCGATTTCAATAGAAATAGCTTCTTGCATATAAGTAAGGTTAACACAGTGTTCAACTACAAACCCAATTTAACTTTTTATTTAGTATGTGAGCTTAACCCTTAAATGGTCCAAACATATATATACGTTCATGTGCGTAGCGCACCAAACGTATAAATACGTTTTCTTTGTCATTCATTCAACACTGCCACGATAAGCCTGAGTCACCTAGACATGAGAGACTGGGTGTGCGCACTCGCTGTGCAGCATATTAAAATAATTGGGGACACCTGGGTACCATATGCTCTTTTTTCCTATTAAATTTTTTTTTTTTTCTCAAAAAATTTGGGGCGCTACGCGAGTGAACGTATATGTACATTTGGACCGTTTAGGGGTTAAAGAAATATTCCTTTAATTTTTTGCAAAAATTGGTCCACCTCCATATAAATGAATGATTTAAAGTCAGACTAATGAGCTGGCAGATTGTCTAATAATTACAGTACCATGAAGCACTCTTAATGTATTTGTTTGTAGTACTTTACCAAAGTTGTATCATGAGAATCCTGAAGGGTGAATAAGGTTATTATTTGTGTATGTCAAGATTTTTTCTATGACCCAGTGCCCTTATACATAATTTGAAGCTAACAATTTAATTATTCGCTCTTCATAAGGTGATTTCAACACAGCAAAAAAAAAAAATTTTTCCAGTGGAATTAATTACCAGATTAGGGAAAACATAAATTACCTCAATTCAGTTGTTTCTCTATATTCCATCAGGGATTATTTTTAACCAAAAGTTGATGTATATTATGCCCATTGTTTATCTGGGTGTACAACTAAATTCCTGTAAGTTGGTTAGTATGTATGGAAATTGCAGCATGTATTTGTATACAGTGTGTTGGTTGGTTGAAATTAGTGTGTAGCATGATTCAATGCTGTTCATTGCTTGGCCCTTTCTGGCAGGTATTCCTCTCCATCAAGGGGCAGACGCGTGTCACCGATTGTTTATACAATTTCAAATGTCTTCTCTTTAGATTAATATTGACTGTAAATGATATGTTCAGATTACTCAGGCTATATTGCAGTAGTAGTGCTGGAAGTTTTCACACTTAGGAGGGAGTAGGCTACAGTGTTAGGCTAGCTTTTTAAAATTAATTTATGAAGCATATGATAAGCTGCATTGTTAAGATTGGCTTTTAATTGAAATTATAAAAGTTTAAACACCTTCAGCTAGTTTAATTTTGCATTGCAAAGAAACAAAATTGATGTCACAAAGGTTGAGTCAGCAAGCTGATGACTAATTATGAAACTTTAATGATGGTGTCTGCCAATAATCAATTTGAAAAAAATCTTGCTTCAAAGATCTAAAATTATTGAAAGCAAAGATTTAATCATGTCTATATCATTTATGGTCATCTTTTAAACTTAGGGACCCTAGGTAAATCAAAGTTGGATTCAGTCATTAATTTAGCTAATGCCACTTTAAATACAAATTCTTTTCTAAATAAAAAAACGGCAAAATATATATTGAAAGCATAAAAGCTGAATGCACTGCCTTTTTCTCACATTACATGGTCGAACACTAATACAGCATAGACTTCTCTATTCAGCAAAGCATGCCTAGAAGTTCTGACAAGGTTATATATACACAGGTATTTTAATCCCTATTTTAGGGGTTGAAATATTCTTGACTGGTGGTGTCAAGGCAGAACACAGCCTTAATGATCCTCCTGCATTCAGTGAGCTTTAAAACAACAAATCAGCCAATCTTAAATTCTCTAAATAAGGTTCTGGCAAATTTGAAATGCTTTGAACTTTAAACCAAGAGAATCCAAATAGTTTTGATGCTATCATTGCACTCGTGTCTTAAAAACACACACACACATGCACAAAAACAATGCATATGCACAGGCAGGCAGGAATAACATTGTATTCCTGTGGATCAGAGTACCTTAAGAAAAAGAAGCAAAAAAGTGAATCTAGGAAATATCAGAATGAGGAAGAGTTACAAGGGAATTCTGAAGGATTAGTATTAGGATCAGTATTGTTTCTGGCTTATGTGAATGGAATACCAAATGAGCGAGATGTATTCCTGTTTGCTGATATAAAACTAATGAGAATAAAAGCAAATGAGGACATGGAAAGATATAAATTGATCTGGATACACTGCAGGATTGGTCAGATATGTGACTGCCTGAATTCAACCCCAGCAAATGCAAGGTTATGAAGATTGGAGAAGAGGACAGAAGACTAGACATGGAGTATAGACTCTGGGGAAGAGGCTGCAGACCTCAGATAGAAAAGCAGAGATAAACATAGTACCTAGCGTATTGCTAGAGGCTCACATCAACCAAATAACCTCTGCAACCAATGCTTGTCTGGCAAATCAAAGAGTAACCTTCAGGCTTCCTGGTCATTCAGGGCATTCTATACAACATATGTGAGGCCCATCTTGGAGCATGCAACACTGTCGTGCAACTCACACCTGAAAAAGTATCTAAAGAAATGAGAAAGTATAAGAGGATGCCACAAGACTAGTTTCAGAGCTAAGGGGTATGAGCTAAAATGAAAGACTAATAGAACCAAATCGGAGGACAAGGAAGACATGATAACATATAAAATACTCAGAAATTGATTGGGTTGAGAGGTGGGTAATAGGTATTCAGGGATACAGTTGAAAGATAAAGATACAGATGAGTCAGAGATGATAGGAAGTATTTCTTCAGTCTCAGAGTGGTTGGTGAGTGGAGACAGGTTTCATACATAGTTTTAAAAGCAGGTATGACAGGGCCCACGAGTCTACAAGGGAGAGTGGCAGGCCAGGATCGAAGAATCAACCCCTGCAATTATAAAAGGCAAGTACACACACACAGCCAGTCTCCTTTTATATGTTATGATATAGCTGTCAATAATATAATTAAGTTTCCTTGAAAATAGGCATAAACTATCATAAAAAAAAACTAAAAATCTTATGTAGGATTTTGAAAAATCTTCAGTTTGAACTTTGATGAAGCGCTTTTCAATTTTGTTAGTAAATAGTCATATCTGCAGTTCGAACTGAATGAAAAAACTACATACTGTATATAAGGAATACGTACATAAATTTCCTAGTAAACTAGATGAACTGGCATAGAATTATTATTATTATAATCAAAAAGAAGAAGCGCTAAGCCACAAGGGCTAAACTGGCATAGAAATTATTTCAACATGTAAAGGAAAACAATCAAGTGGTGCCTGAGTGCTTAAAACATATCATACCAGTGGTAGTCATTCAGTGGGCTGTTTGTAAATTGGCATTGTGTTAGATGGTCATATCACTTGCCACATCATTTATTACCCTTGACACAAGTTTAAATCAAAATGTTCATGTTGTTTTAAATGAGTATATACTGTAGTGTACATGTTATTTGCTAAGTGTAGTTTTATTCAAGAGGAATAACAGGCATTTGTCCATGACAGTGCAAGGAATGTAATGAGCTTTATACCAAACAAAATAAAAGTAACTGGAAAAAAAGGGATATTGTGAAAGTGTGCCATATGAAGGTAGAAGCAAATAGTAGATTTCTTCATCTGATCTATCATGTGCATAATAAACAGCTTGTTTACTTATACACTACTAGAAGTGATTAAAATAGTAGCTGTTCTACTAAAATTAACTGAAATTTTACAAAAAGGACATCTATAGAGTGTTAAGATCACAAAGGCTGTATATTCATACTAAACTGTGCAAGAAATCCAGCCTACAAGATTCTGGTATTACTGATGCATGATCCTTATTGTACTATCCCATTTCTTAGTAAGCAGTATTTTAGTGCCAAATGTTTTGTTAATGAACCCTGTCTAATTCCTGCTATGTTGTAAATCTGCAATGAAAAATTATGATTCCTTAGATTTGAATAATGCAAACATACACATGCAGTTATGAATAGAATCTAGAACAAAGATCATTCAGTAAATGACAATGTACAGTTATGACAGTAGAAACCCATGTTACTATATATTTATAATTAAAATTGCTTTGTTGTACCTAAAATGATCAGAAATTATACTCCTTCCAGAAGCATTATAATGTATGTTTTTGATAGCAAATGTCTAAAAGATTTTGATAACCATTTATTTATTTTGCTTATCCTACAAACTTATAAAAGACCAGGTGGCTTTTTAGTAAAAGAAATTGAACTATTTTTTTCATTTTAAAATAGTTCAGTTCAGTTCATAGTGAACCCTCAATTTAATGTACTAATAGATGGAGGAAGGGGTGTCCATTAAAGTCAGTTGCCCTTTAAATTTAAATTATGAGAATATTTTTCCATCATAACAGTAATGGAATTTTTTTTAATTTTATCGAACTAAGTCCCTAAATGTGAAAATAAATTTACCTAGCAGACTTCAACAACAATGGATAATTATGGCTTCAACAAACTTTTTCTGTTAAATTTGGAATTATCAGTAAAAATAGTAGATAATTCTGATATAAGCAACAAATTTCATTTTATCCAAAATAAATTTACCTAGCAGACCATACGAATAATGGATAATTCTGAATTTAACATACTTTGCTAAATCAGGATTATTTTTCATTTTTGTGGACAGCTCTGAATTTGTCTGGCCACAGATCTTGTCTGTTAAATTTGAAATCCATTAAGTCATGGTCCATTAACTTGAGGTGTTACTGTAAAGTTAATTTGATTAGCTATTATAGTTTTTGACCATTGAGTTACATCAAGCATTCAAGTAAGTTTCATTTTGTGTGTGGTTTTTGCATTTGACTGTAAATTATTATTATTATAATCAAGGGGGAAGCGCTAAACCCGGAGGATTATACAGCGCCTGGGGGGAGGGGGATGTGGAAGGCATTCAGGCTTAATTCGGGGAACTGGAGCACAGATCCAATTCCCTAAATCAAGAGCCCCTCACCAACATCAAGGAACCTTCCTTGAGGGGATTTGACTGTAAAGAATATGGAAAACAAGCCCCCCTAAAATAAATTTGGTCTGTATTATTTATCATGCCTTTATTATATGTTGGTTATGCAAATCTTAGAATTTAGAAAATAAAGCCTTTCTAGCATTGAAGTGTTTGTAGATATTAGTTAAAATATTACCATTTAATTTCCCTCAACAAAAAATAACCTGACACTAAAGTGAAATACAGTACAAGTGTCAAAAGTTAAAAACCTTTTAATTACTGAAAAATCTTTGGTTCAAGTAGGGTCATATTTTCAGGCTTTCAAACTTTTAATGAGTACTGTAATTATTTGACTTAGAGACCTAAATCCACCTATGGTAGACAAGTATAAACAATACCCAATATGTAAACAAACAATCTTTACTCAGGCTAAGTGTTTAGTGCAGTGGTATCTTTCCAGTCTGTATTTTCAAAAAATATTTAATTGTATAATTTTTCTAGTCGATGTTGTAGCAACTTCTTGATATCTTGTAGTTTACTCTTGTAATAACTTTTGTTATATACTGGAAATATTAAATGCTTTTTAGTTTAATTTGAATTGTGATGCAAATGCATCAGTAATTACATTTGTAATTATGGAACTATATCCATGAAAGTTATATGAAGCTGTCCCTAAGATGCATTACAGTTTGAGAATCCTGATGATTTTCAGGCACTAGTGCCATAAATATGTCTTTGGTAGCTATGCATACTGTCTCCCTTATGAAATTTTAAGTTGTCTTTGGTAGCTATGCATCTCTCCTGTATGAAGTTTTAAGCTGTGTAAATGTTTTCTTTGTTTCAATTTCACAAACTATTTATCTTTTTCTCTTGCATAATGTTTATTCACTTTGAGCAATTTTAGATATTCATTTAGATTTAATTATGCCTTACATAGTGCCTTTTGTACACTGTACTACAGCCTGACTGAGATTAAAAGGAAGGTTTCTGTTGATATATTTATATTTTTTTTTTACCTTGTTACAAAATTTTATATGTTGAACAAAAATGTTTTCTCAATCATATATTTAACAGCTAGAGCAACTTGGGTATACATGTTGTTGCAGAGATGCCTTACAATACCTTAGATCATAGAAACTTTGTAATGTATACTCTTCATACTTTCCATATCAATCTGAAGATTAATGAAACACACCATAAAATGTCTGGTTTATGTGTAACTTACAGTAAACTATATCATTAAAAAATTTAAGTACTTGATACTAAAGACCCATTACTCAGGGCTCACTAAAAAATGAATTGAACTACATGCGATTTTTCACAATAATTCTCCATGCCTTAAAGTTCCAGGATAGTTGTAGTAAAGTCAGTTACAATAAAAAAAAATATTCCTATGGTTAACCAGATTTATTCTATTACATAGTGTTGTAAAACAAAATCTCGAGATAATCACAATGGCATATTTGCTTACACAGTATGAAATAGTAATATATTGGAACACTGGTGCAATAGTTGTAATCTGGTTTCTTGGCTGCAAGATTGATGCATGTAATTGACAGTTTTATGTAAGCTGACATCATTCAGAATTAGTAGGTGGAAGAGACTGCAAGCCAGAAAAAAAATAAAATAAAACAATGTAAGCCTTTATTATAACATTTCATTGTGAGAGCTTTAATTGATAAGACTTTGTGAAACATCATAATAAAGGCTTTTGCTGTTTTGTCTTTTTTCAACCACTCGGAATTATCCACGCCTGCAGTTACCCACAAAACAAGTTATCACCTACTCCATTACCTTGCTTAAGGCATAACTCAGGGGTCAACTTAGTATTGTGCTACATAATATATTTATATAAAATAAATTCTGAAATATAATTAACGTAAGATATTGTCTTAAAAACTGTAATTATAATGGAATAATGTTTAGTCCTTGAAGCATAATAATTTTCTGGAATGAAAGCTACAAAATCTACTGCATCTTTGTGTAATCAAAATATTTAAATATTCAGGTACTTTACTGTCAGAATACAAAAAGGGTACAAATCAGTGTACTAATTGAATTGCATATACTTTCTACATACATAATTGTTATAAATTTTGTTTAGTGCAGATCTTATTCATTTGGTTATGGGTTGTTCGTACAGAAAAATAAAATAATACTGAAAATTTGGAATCTTGAATAATATATACAGGTAAAACATTTCTCAATAGTGCAGTGGGGATTATTTACCTAAATATTAGCCCTCTAGGTCATTACCCATATAAAAAAAAGCTGCATTGGGGAGAACATAAAAGGGTACACATTATCCTCAATGGTTCTTGTCTTGGCTACACTTAAAGTAGGTACAGCAGTGCTACTGGTCCATTTTCTCTACCTCACCACTGTTTACAAACATTTGAAATGTTTGAGTTATATCCTGTATGTGGCCACCCCATCAAGGATGTGAAAGTTCCAGAGTAGACAAGGCATCAAAGATAAAAAGTATGTCTGCAAATTTACAGTTTTTATGTATCAAACAAGTACAGTAATTAATTTATAAACTTTATAATACATTCTTAATACCTCTGAAATAGTGTATTGATCCTCTATGACAATAGTATTACTATTGTCATGAATACTTTGAAAATAAGTATCTTGATGCTAGTGAAGGGCTTTGGATCCAAGGAATTGGACATGTCCTACCCTTGGATTGAACATGATTGTCTCCCATACCCCAGGTTCTATGACCTATGGGTTAAGCATTTCTCTAAATAAATAAAAAAAAATAGACAACAAATCTAAAATTCACAGTCAAATCAAACTGTCCATGGTAAATACAGAAATATGCAGGATTATTAAAAAAAAAAAAAAAAATAATTGTGAAAACAGTCAACACACCAGCAGAAATGTTTTGTGACCCTAGGTCTGGTTATTGGCTGATAGAGACAAGGAAGAGGGGCTAAAATAATGTACACAAAAAATAATGTAGCCATGCAGCAGAAAAAAATTACACTATCAAGCCATTTTTTTTTTCCTTGTCCAAGCATTCACACAGTCATTAATTGCCATTGTTTTAAATACAGTAAACCCTCGATAATACAGATGTCTATAAAGCGGATATTGGCTAAAACGGACAAAATATCTGGCTGGACAAAGGCTCAACAAGTCTGTTTAATGGAGTGTCCAAATAGTTATGAAGTGGACCAAATACTCTACTGCACAACTTAATTCCAAGTTTGTCTGATCCAGACTTTGTCCAGGACTTATCCATTGTCATTGTAAGACGAGCTGCTGGCCCAGCTCTATCATCCCCTGTCCCCTCAAAGGAGGTTCATTGACGCTGGTGAGGGGCTCTTCATTTAAGGAATTATATCTGTGCTCCGGTTCCCTGAACTGAGCCTGAATACCTTCCATCTTCCATCCCCCCCCAACATGCGTTGTATAATCCCATGATAATATCCCCCGGGCCAAAATTTATTAGTCTTCATGTACCTGCATACTCTCATCTTTTGGGAGGAAAAAACAATTTTTGATGAAAATGAATGTTAGTCTATATTTATTCACAATTTAACAATAGTTTGTCAACTATTCGTATGACACCCCCAACCGGGGGCCACAGCCGGGTCACCATATGGAGAAGACCCGGGCCGGAAGTATCGGCGAATCTCTAATGAATGAACTATTCGTATGTAACGTTCAATGGTGGGGAAGGAGGGGGGACAAGCCATGTACCATGATGCTATGGGTATCACGAGTGGCAGTTAATACCCATGACGAGTGAAATATTGCCCTAATAAGTGTCTCGTTAAGTTCCATCTGTGTCTATTCAACTAACTTTTGCCAGTATTATCATTAATTACACATCCTGCATAAAACTTACAAAGCGGCAGCTCAGAGCCGCTTTGTAAAGGTCCAGTTGACCTATAATAATACCAACAAAATAAATTAAAACGATATATGAAACAATAACGAATAAAAGAAAGTGGGTCCAACTGGAAATTATGCTGCCAGAGACAAAATGATCATTTACAAGCAGTAGTATATCTTGAATATATGAACACATTTTAATTAACATTTTGGTATATATTAGTATTTTATAAATTATAGGTTAGGTTGGTCAGTTGCCGAGCTCTCAGTAGTATCAGTTCCTAGTAACCAGTTACCAGTAGTATGACTCGCTACCAATGTGTGAATCACTGTTATTTACTGACGTTACAGCTGACCATAGCATGTTTTTGAACGCCGCTCACCCCTAGGACCCAATTCGTGAGTCAGTCTTAAGATAAGAGAGCAGAGAGGCAAGTCAGGCATGGTGCTCCCCATATTTTCCCTCCAATATACGTACTAGAACATCCAACGTGAGTGTTATTACCCAATCCACGTAACTGAACCCCCCCCCCCCCCCCCACATGACACACGAGCCTAAAGCTCACCTTCTGGCAACACTTCCTCCCCTTCATCACATCTTGTCAACATTCAATATAAAAAGTTTTGTGTGAGAATTAGAGAGAGATTGACTGATTTAATCTAAAAAGAACACAATAATAATACAGCCTCTCCTCACTTAGCGACGTACTTGTTTACCAACGCCTCAGACTTACGACGGGCTCTCTGACCAGTATTCATAAGTAAATAATGTATATTTGAGCTGATTTCCTCTATTCTGTTTATTTCACTATACAGTACACTACTGTATAAACATTTAAAAAATATACCAGAAATGTTATAAATGGTGCAAAGGTGACATTAAAACACTATCAAAGAGGGTTGGCACAAACTTACTATTATAGTGTATACTCCTCACTTAGCGACGAATTCATTTAACGACATGGTCTCGGGAACGGAACTCCGTTGCTAAGTGGGGAGAGGCTGTATAAAAATAATGTGACATTAAAATGTGACTTTGTAATATGATTAATTGTGACTTACAATATTGCCAGCAAGAGTGAGAGAGGGATATATATCAAAGGATGTTTGTATCAGTGTCTTCTTTGCATGTCCAATTGTGTCATTAATACAGTGGACTAAGTTGGTTTTATCGGGCATCTGTCCATGTCTGGTAGTCCATCGATTGAGTGCACTATGTCCATTAATCAAAACTTTAATATAATGGATTTTCACTAAAGTGGACACCTGTCCCTTACCCCATTAGTGCGATTTATGGAGGTTTCACTTGATAAACATTACTTGCAAAGAATAATCTTATGTACTCCAAATATTTTAAAAATTTAATTTAAAAAACAGTAACAATTTTGTTACGAGTGATTTTTAACTTTTAACTACAGTGAAGTCTCACAAAATATGCGCATTACATGCCCTAAATCAATGATCCATTTAATTTCACATTAATGTGAATAACTTGGAAAAACAGAGTTAAGTTCCAGACACCCCCAAATAAGGACAATTTTTTTTTTTTTAATTAATTTCATAAAAAATGAAGTTGTGACACCTAACATACATTATACTTGTCATTCCTTGTTTATCTAGAATCACATGTTATGTACCTAAATAAAAGCTTTCTAAATAAATTTGAGCAAGACCCAGTGGAGGCTGGTATTTAATACAATATACTGTCTATTCCACAGGGAATATGAGAATGGTGTTCCTTCGAAACAGAAAACATACAAGGCTAATGTGCTGCCTGTAACTTATTACGAACTTAATAAACAATCTTGTGTTTAAAATGTGTTCCTCTTGTTTGCTGATATAGAAGTGTTTGGGAATGGTTATGCGACTACTGATCAGAAGACAGCCGAGAGTATTTATCAGCTGACACCTATGGGTCATCTACTGAAGTTTATAAAGCCACCACAGCATATGTTGTTTTGAGCAAGTCTCTGCAGCTTGCCTTCCTCAGTCTGTAGAAATCTGAACAGAAACTTTTCTCATGCCCAAGACTTTTCAAAAATTTGCAGCATATACATTGTCAAAACTACATAGTAATGTACAGGAGGGCCCTGCACTTTCAGCACCCTCTTTTCGGTGTTCCTCTCTTTCGTTGGCTTTCAAATGAGCCATTGTTCATTATGTTCGAGGCTTTTATTGCTTTTCCTGTTTCTGTACAGCAGTTGCAAAAGGGAAGGGCAACTGGCACCATATTTTAAGGTAAGTATGTACTGTGTATTTACAGTGGAACCTCAGATTTTGTATGCCCTAGTTTGCATGTAAAACTATAATTATTCTCTATGAAATGTATTTTTTGTTAATATTTTTGGGTGTCTGGAACAGATTAACCGAATTTATATTATTTTGTATGGGAAATATTACTTCAGTTTTCGTATGATTCGGTTTATCGTCAGACTTTTCCGAAAGTATTAATCACAAAAACTGAGGTTCCACTGTATTTTACTTTGTCTGTTTTTTATGCCTAGCTGTATTGAGCACTTAATATATGATAGTGTAAACACATTATCAGGCGTCTTAGACTCATTCGAATACGAAAAAACTGCTCTTTTCCACCCACTGGTGATTTTCGCTTACCGTACAGAATTTGAAACCTAAGAGCCAAAGAAAAGGAGCCCTCCTGTATACTGAAAAGAGGCATAAATAGTGTTCTACTGGAAATGTGCCATCAAGATGCACAATATGAGAGAATTTACTGTATTACATTATTAAAGAAATGTGCCCAAGCTTGGGTTTTAATAACTGCATTTGAAGTAGAGTTTTTTTTAACAAATCTGAAGTACAGTGGTCCCCCGAGTTTCGTGATTAATCCATTCCAGAGAGCCCGCCGAAGGTCAAAATTCATGAAACTCGAAACCATTTTCCCCATAAGAAATAATGGAAATAAAATTAATCTGTTCCAGACACCCAAAAATATTAAAATAAAATTTTTTTTTTTTTAAAGATTTACATAATGAAAACAATCAGAAATCAAGTACATGCATTTAAAATAAATAATGATAACATTACACTTACCTTTACTGAAGACTTCTGGGTGGATGGAAGATAGGAGGAAGGTGTACACTATTGTTTGGAAGGAGAATCTCCTTCCATTAGGACTTTAGGTAGCAAGTCCTTATCTGGGGTTATTTCCCTTCTTTTAATGCCACTGGGAACAACTTGAGAGTCACTGGACCCCTGGCACACAAAATATCTATCCAGAGAGGTCTTTTTCTGGCGTTTCTTTAAGATTTCCTTGAAGTGGGACACAACACTGTCATTGTACATGTTGCAGATACGGCTTGTTTCAGCTTGGTCAGGGTGATACTTTTCAACAAAACTTTTCAACTCATTCCACATTCCACACATGTCCTTAATCACTGAAGAAGGCACCTCATCCACTCCCTCTTCCTCCTCCTCTGAAGCAAGTTCCTTGGCTGTGGTCTGATGCTGTTCCAGTTGAAGCTCTTGCAGTTCGTCAGTGGTTAGCTCTTCCCTGTGGTCCTCCAACTCTTCCACATCCCCGTCACTCACTTTATTTACCAAAGGGCTTGCACTAGCTTTCCTTGGGTCCATGATGACTTATTTAGCAGTTGCAAGCACAAAAAACAATGGATTATTATGAAATGTATTGTATGAACCCACGGGGTGATGGTCAAGTGTTGGTAAACAATGGCACACTGAGCGTGAATGGCGTGGGGGACTGGCTTTGTGCGCGCGGTGACGGGTACCGGACGGTCGCCGAAATACGAGTTTTTTCACGAAACTCTAGGCCAAATTTTTCCCCCCCCAAAAAAAAAAAACTCGCCGAAGGTCGAATTTCGCGAAAGTCGAGGCTGCCGAAACTCGGGGGTCCACTGTATTTAATAAAAATGTGAATTGCTCAGTTGAAAATGAAAAAGAACAGAAATGTACAATAATTAAGTATGAAATTGCATAAAAGGCATACTGGCACAATATTTAAATATAATCATACCTAACAACAACAACAACAACAATAGTATTTTAAAACAAATTAGGTAAATAAATACAATATAAATGCTCAAAGGATCCTTGGTAATATTAGAATATAACCGACTCTGCACATGGCAAAAATTAGTATCTCATTACAGGATCGAGTTATTTTGGCAGGTTTTATGCCACAGGAAATTTAAAGCAGCTGAAGACTGTCATTTACAAAAATGTACCAAACCTGTATGGGTTATTTAGCATTCTAAGATTTTTCTGTTTTATTAATTTGTTCCCACATACAAGCTTAGGTCACTTTGGTGAGTATAACAATAATAATAATAATAATAATCTACCAGAGAGGAGAAAAAGTTTGAATATTCAGGAATGCCACTTCAGATCCCTACTTGAGTTGTATGACAAGCCATTTAATATTTGTATTAATATCACTGGATCTATCCCTTTTACTGTCAGTCTAGTCATGCTCCAAGAAGTATGCATATTAACAAAATTAAAGTACAGAGCAGGAACATACGTGCTGTCACTTCTATATGAAACTATTTTCAGGAACTGTTTGACATATCTGCCACCATTTGTAAATCATGGAAAACTTTACAACAAAAATTCTCCAATGCAACCCTAGGGATTACATCAAAGACTGCCTTGCCTGGAAATTGTCCAATACATAATGGTCACTATTCATGATGTTCTGCAGTTAATTCTGTTTTGAAACTGGCAGTAGGTTAGACTAAGTCATAATGTCATAAATACATACATCTTTTATTGACTGTATTTAATTATATTTTACAGTTTTCCTGTTCTCTCATTTATTATCCCCTTGTCACATTTATATGGTAATATCTTTTTAATTAGTAATACATAAAGATTCCTCTGACAATATATATATCTAAAACTAAACATTTTTGTGTGAAAATATTAAATTTAGCAGGATAGTTGAGTTTCAGTAAGAAAAAAATCCTAAGCACACCATTAATAATAAATTGACAATTCAATTATCTGTAAAATATCTTTTATATAAAACATTTTTAAATGTTCACCTATTTTGGAAGCTACTCTTTGGGAAATTTTTTTATAGGTACTGTACACTGTGGAACTGTTCCCTCTATTGGCATACCTCAATATCGATACCTGAAAAAAAGCAACATCCCTCTGCTTGAAATTACTTTACAATTACATTCATGGGGGAGGGAGTGCTAAAACCAGCATAGAGCTAGGGAAATGGAAGGTAAAAAGATTAGCTCCAAGGGTAGTTTCAATTCCTTGGATCATGAGTCCATCACTGGCATCAAGGTACCTCCCATGAAGGGTGCACTTTCACAGTAAATTCTAAATCTATTGCTGAAGGATAATGATAGGAAATTTTAAGTATAATCCTGCAAGATAACTTTCAAGACAATCTAATTAAAATTCATGAATGATGTGCTTCAGACAATGTATTGTACTTTGACTTCAGTGTATAGTCTATGAAATGGTATATTATTTGGGGAATTTAAAGTTCTGTGTATGTTCCTTATACTAAAACTATATACAAGTATATTAAAATACTGTATGCAAATAAAACTAAGAATGACATCATATGCATCTCTCCTGTCTGCGCCACCACTACCAAGATCAAATTAAATTTTTGTTGGTTAAGTATTTCCTATAACAAATATTTATAATTTCAAACTTTCACTACATTATATTATGAAGATACAAAACCTGTTGTGGATATCCATATACTTCACTAGTGGAAAGCATTAAGAAAACTACATATTTAGATACAGTGGTTTCCTGCAGGGTTTCCATGAAACTCTGACTTTACCTTCATCTTGTAAGAAACATTGTTCATTTTTCTTTGGTTAATAGAAAACATTACCACCCAAACTTGTAATGCTTTTTGCATGTTTTTGTGCAACATTCACCTTGATATGCATGTATCTGGTGAATGAAATGTGCCAACATCTTCACACCACTACAGATTGTATCATCTGAAGCACCTGACAGAACCATCAATCAAGTGTTATCACCTCTGGCAGGGTGAAGTATGGTAGATGTTGCCATCTCAGGGTGAACCTTGTAACAAATTTAGTTGATCTTTCAGATAACTGAATGTTTAATTTCATTATTGGGAAGATCAGCATCTGTATTCAGATAGTAGGAGGGGAATTTCTGTTTTGAGTAGCTTACCCCACATACGACCTCACATACCCTGATGAGCACAGCACGGCGACACACAAATACCACAAAGATTATGAGGCCCTGCATGATATTTATCATATCAAATACCAACCTGGAAAAACAGAAGAGGGTTAATAACAATAAATTTATCTTCGTCGTTCATTTTGCTACCTCATTATGCATAATGTTTTATGAATGCCAAAGAGCACAAAAATTATCAAAAGAAAAGAGTATTAAATTTTAATGTACATAATTTCATTAGATCCTTTAATCTACAAACCATTTTAAAAACAGAATTACATGAATGGCTATCTTACCACACATAGTTGGTGTTGGAGTCTTTGGCTTTCCGTTGTACAAAGTAAGAAATTACTTCAAATATCCAAGTCACTCCCATCAGCACAAACAGCTTAAGGTACAGACTAAACCTGAAATTTCAAAAAGGTAAATGTCAAGTCGATAGACGGGTAATATGGCAAATAATACACAACAAGGATGGTCAGTGATATAATATATTGTGCCATAAATATAGGTTTGTATATACAATGGAACCTCAGCTTACGAATGCCCTGCCATGCGAATTTTTCAGGATACGAAGCTGCTCGGTCGATTTTTTGCTTCTGGATACGAACAAAATTTCAGGATACGAACTTCCCCCTCAAGGGAGTTTCCTTGGTGAGGGGCTCTTGATCTAGGGAATTGGATCTGTGCTCCAGTTCCCTAATAATAATTATTATTATTATACGTACTTACTAATAATAATACACTGCAGCAGGCCTGTTGGTCCATACTAGGCAGGTCCTTCACAATCCATCCCGCTAACAGAATATTTGCTCAACTCAGTTTTCAATGCTACCCAAGCAATAAGCTTTGATAATTCTATTTACTCATGTGCAAGTCCCACTCACATCCAACCCCTCTCACTCAAGTATTTATCCAACACAAATTTGAAACTACCCAAGGTTTTAGCCTCAATAACCATACTAGGAAGACTGTTCCACTCATCAACATAAGAACATAAGAAAGAAGGAACACTGCAACAGGCCTGTTGGCCCATACTTGGCAGGTCCTTCACAAATCCAACCCACTAACAGAATAAACGCTACCAAAGCAATAAACTTTGGTAATTCTATTAACTCACGTGCAAGTCCCACTCAAATCCAACCCTTCTCACTCGTGTATTTATCCAACCTAAATTTGAAACTACCCAAAGTTTTAGCTTCGATAGGACCTTGGATAGCTTTAAAAATAGATTGGACAAATATACGAGTGGGAGGGGCTGAGTATGATTGGTGTCATGGGTACATAAAGGAGGAGCACTGCAGTAGGCCTGTTGGCCCATACTAGGCAGGTCCTTCACAAATCCAACCTACTAACAGAATAAACGCACCCAAGCAATAAGCGTTGACAATTCTATTTCCTCATCTCGATTGTGTTCTAATGGAGTTACAAGCTGACATCGAAGAAATGCTGAACACTGACAATGATGCACCTGTTGTGCATTCCTTGAGTGATGGTGAAATTAGATGACGTGTGATAGATAAATAAGCCGTAGAGTTGATATCAGCGTCATATTGAAGTATTTTGTCATGCCTCCTGAGAGCAGGAATTCCACTGGAATGGATTAATGCCATTTCAATTAATTAAATGAGGAAAATTGACTCGGCATACGAACAAATCGAGATACGAACAAGGTCACGGAATGGATTAAATTTGTAAGTCGAGATTCCTCTGTACAATGATATTGCTTTTCTACCGACTTTCAATTATATTCATGCCCCTTCGAGGGTGGGGTTCCTTTCTGTGGCAAAGGGGCTCTTGCTCCAAGGACTGAAATCTGTTCCTCTTCTTTGGACTGAATCTAAGTATCCTCTTCCTTTTCCTTTTTGATCACATAAGTGAGGATATTTCCTCTTGTGAAATCCAACTCCTAGACAGTAGGTAAAAGGAATTGCTATCAGCCTTGTTCTAATGTAACTTGTTGGTATATGCCTTTGATAGGTTCTGAGAATCGTTTTCCTACTCCCACAGCCTGGCCTTAGGCCTGGCCTGTCTGGTGCTTGCCTGGTCAACCAGGCCATTGCTGTTTGTGGTCCAACAATCCCATCCCAGCCTGGTTGATGTAGTACTTGGCAGTGGTACTTTTAGAGTTTCCTATTGAGGTTTTCTAAATTTGTTTTGGCTGTGTTTTCAATATCTTCTGGCAAGTTGCTGAACAGTCTAGGCCCCAATGACTAAACAACTTTAAATTACATTGGTTACATATAACCTCAAACCTACAGACTCTTGTATAGCTATGTTAAAAGTTGCTTCCCCATCAACCTCTTGTGAATAACAAAACTAAGGGGCTGTAATACTGTGGTGTCAGGATATATGTAGGAACTCTGTTCCCAATATATTTAATTTAAATTACACAGACCTATCTTACGCTAAGTCAGAACCCATCATCACTGTTGATTACAATGTTACACAAAAACATTTTGTTTCATTAATAAATGGCAAATTTCACATCACTCTTAACTAATATCTAATGGAGGAACTAATATCTATGGAGGAAGCCTTTATTTCAACATTGTCTTTGCCAGCTGTGTATCTTTTAAGATAAATCAGACTTTCCCAAAATAAATCACTTAGTATTAGAAATACAGCCTCTCCTCACTTATGCCTCAGACTTACAATGGGCTTTCTGACCAGTATTTATACCTAAATAATGTACATTAGAGCTCATTTCCTCTATGTTTATTTCAATATACAGTACACTACTGTATAAACATTTAAAAATATACCAGAAATGTTATAAATGGTGCAAAGGTGACATTAAAACAATATCAAAGATGGTTGATACAAACCCACTACCATTGTAGTATGCTCCTCACTTAGCGATGAATTCGTTTAATGACGTGGTCTTACGAATGGCACTCCATCGTTGAGCAAGGAGAGCCTATACTAGGTTTTTCCAGGAGGGATACTCAAATTTTTGTTGCCCCTACCCAGCATGAAAACTTTATCATTCATGTTACAGACTGGTAAAACTCATGTGTATTACAATGTCAAGACCTTCAATAATAAGCTCATATAAAATATTTAAAATTATATATAACCTAACAATCGCTCAGATCTTCTTGCACCTTAAAGTTAATTTTTTTTTTAATGCACCAGCCATCTCCCACTGAAGCAAAGTGACTTAAAATGAAAAATGAAAGCTTTTTTTTAAATTTAGTAATTTATACATGAGAAAGGGTTACTTAGGCAGGTTGTAGGTTGGTAGATAGCAATCACCCAGGGAGGTACTACCGTCCTGCCAAGTGAGTGTAAAACGGAAGCTTGTAATCGTTTTACATGATGGTAGGATTGTTAGTGTCTTATTTCTGTCTCATAAACATGCAAGATTTCAGGTACATCTTGCTAATCCTACTTACACTTAGGTCACACTGCACATGCGTAAACAAGAATATATATATATATATATATATATATATATATATATATATATATATTTTTTTTATTATCACACTGGCCGATTCCCACCAAGGCAGGGTGGCCCGAAAAAGAAACTTTCACCATCATTCACTCCATCACTGTCTTGCCAGAAGGGTGCTTTACACTACAGTTTTTAAACTGCAACATTAACACCCCTCCTTCAGAGTGCAGGCACTGTACTTCCCATCTCCAGGACTCAAGTCCGGCCTGCCGGTTTCCCTGAATCCCTTCATAAATGTTACTTTGCTCACACTCCAACAGCACGTCAAGTATTAAAAACCATTTGTCTCCATTCACTCCTATCAAACACGCTCACGCATGCCTGCTGGAAGTCCAAGCCCCTCGCACACAAAACCTCCTTTACTCCCTCCCTCCAACCCTTCCTAGGCCGACCCCTACCCCACCTTCCTTCCACTACAGACTGATACACTCTTGAAGTCATTCTGTTTCGCTCCATTCTCTCTACATGTCCGAACCACCTCAACAACCCTTCCTCAGCCCTCTGGACAACAGTTTTGGTAATCCCGCACCTCCTCCTAACTTCCAAACTACGAATTCTCTGCATTATATTCACACCACACATTGCCCTCAGACATGACATCTCCACTGCCTCCAGCCTTCTCCTCGCT
Organism: Cherax quadricarinatus; assembly: GCF_038502225.1. Lineage (NCBI taxonomy): Eukaryota > Metazoa > Arthropoda > Malacostraca > Decapoda > Parastacidae > Cherax > Cherax quadricarinatus. The sequence continues at coordinate 12,426,144 of NC_091305.1, forward strand.
GCAACATTCATCACCCACGCTTCACACCCATATAAGAGCGTTGGTAAAACTATACTCTCATACATTCCCCTCTTTGCCTCCAAGGACAAAGTTCTTTGTCTCCACAGACTCCTAAGTGCACCACTCACTCTTTTTCCCTCATCAATTCTATGATTCACCTCATCTTTCATAGACCCATCCGCTGACACGTCCACTCCCAAATATCTGAATACGTTCACCTCCTCCATACTCTCTCCCTCCAATCTGATATTCAATCTTTCATCACCTAATCTTTTTGTTATCCTCATAACCTTATTCTTTCCTGTATTCACCTTTAATTTTCTTCTTTTGCACACCCTACCAAATTCATCCACCAATCTCTGCAGCTTCTCTTCAGAATCTCCCAAAAGCACAGTGTCATCAGCAAAGAGCAGCTGTGACAACTCCCACTTTGTGTGTGATTCTTTATCTTTTAACTCCACGCCTCTTGCCAAGACCCTCGCATTTACTTCTCTTACAACCCCATCTATAAATATATTAAACAACCACGGTGACATCACACATCCTTGTCTAAGGCCTACTTTTACTGGGAAAAAATTTCCCTCTTTCCTACATACTCTAACTTGAGCCTCACTATCCTCGTAAAAACTCTTCACTGCTTTCAGTAACCTACCTCCTACACCATACACTTGCAACATCTGCCACATTGCCCCCCTATCCACCCTGTCATACGCCTTTTCCAAATCCATAAATGCCACAAAGACCTCTTTAGCCTTATGTAAATACTGTTCACTTATATGTTTCACTGTAAACACCTGGTCCACACACCCCCTACCTTTCCTAAAGCCTCCTTGTTCATCTGCTATCCTATTCTCCGTCTTACTCTTAATTCTTTCAATTATAACTCTACCATACACTTTACCAGGTACACTCAACAGACTTATCCCCCTATAATTTTTGCACTCTTTTATCCCCTTTGCCTTTATACAAAGGAACTATGCATGCTCTCTGCCAATCACTAGGTACCTTACCCTCTTCCATACATTTATTAAATAATTGCACCAACCACTCCAAAACTATATCCCCACCTGCTTTTAACATTTCTATCTTTATCCCATCAATCCCGGCTGCCTTACCCCCTTTCATTTTACCTACTGCCTCACGAACTTCCCCCACACTCACAACTGGCTCTTCCTCACTCCTACAAGATGTTATTCCTCCTTGCCCTATACACGAAATCACAGCTTCCCTATCTTCATCAACATTTAACAATTCCTCAAAATATTCCCTCCAAAGAGCTGGGTGAAAAGCTCATCATAGAAACCAAGGACCACAGGGCGACCAGCTTCCTCTTTCAGAGACTCAGTGTTGCGATCCAGAGAGGAAATGCCTGCAGCATTCTGGGCACGCGGCCCACCGCAGGGGAGCTGGACGAAGTATTCGAGATGTAGCTTTGAGTTACCTATGTTGTTTTACTTTGTATCACATTTTTGTGAATGTTTTGTCAATGTACTTTGTCTTTAAATAAAATATATATACATAAAAAAAAAAAAAAAATTATATATATATATATATATATATATATATATATATATATATATATATATATTATATATATATATATATATATATATATATATATATATATATATATATATATATATATATATATATATATATATATATATTTAAACTCACCATGCAATCTGCATCACTGATATATGGATGTAGCAGGAGAGAATCACACACCATGTGTTGGCGCCCATGACACACCAAACTACTGTTGTTGTTAAGGGCCCCGAGAGGTGGTGCAGTATTATCCTGCTGCTGCTCCCCACAGGAGCAGTATCACTACAATGTATATATATATAGATAGAGAGAGAGAGAGATATATAGAGACAGAGACAGAGACAGAGACAGAGACAGAGACAGAGACAGAGACAGAGACAGAGACAGAGATAGAGATAGAGATAGAGATAGAGATAGAGATAGAGATAGAGATAGAGATAGAGAGAGAGAGAGAGAGAGAGAGATATATAGAGAGAGAGAGAGAGAGAGAGAGAGAGAGAGAGAGAGAGAGAGAGGGTACCACCTCTAGAACTGTTGTAGGGACCCTCATCCTCAGAGAAAAGAAACTTGCTTCAGGGAAAATTCAAGGTTCTCCCTGAAGCTGTTTGATAATTTTCTCCTACCACCCCCTATATTTCAAGTATGTTTTATTTAAAGACAAAATACATTGGCCAAACATTCACAAAAACACAACAGAAAGTAAAACAACATAGGTAACTCAGAGCTACATCTCGAATACTTCGTCCAGCTCCCCTGCGGTGGGCCGCGTGCCCAGAATGCTGCAGGCATTTCCTCTCTGGATCGCAACACTGAGTCTCTGAAAGAGGAAGCTGGTCGCCCTGTGGTCCTTGGTTTCTATGATGAGCTTTTCACCTAGCTCTTTGAGGAACTTTAGAGCACACTTGCCCCATGCTCCAAGGGTCTCCGACCCTATAGGAATGAAGCTATAGCAAGGGGGAAGGTCTTCATATTTTCGGATCTTCTGGGTCTCCCTGTGGTTGGCAGCTCCACCCCCTTCCACTACGGAGTATGGCAAGTAGGTGTCTGCCAATGTAGCAGCACAGGTGTAGTCCCAGGCAATCTGCTTTCCATCCTTCCAGGGTAGCATAGTGGCTCCATCAGGATGCTTTTGACTTCCATCAGACCTCTGTACTTGGGGTTTCCGTTGAGCTGGGCAACGGGCTGTGGCGAGGCTTATCTTTATTATGTCACTGACCTCATGTCTGGCATACTTCCCTTCTGCTGTGTGACACACGAGACCATGAAGTCCGAATTGATCAGCTGTCGCCCTGCCGCAAATACACCTATGTTCAGTGAGGATGGGGGCGCCTAGGCAAAGAGCAACACCAATCCGAATGGCCTGTGGGTCGAGACGGGTGCCCAGGGAGGAATTGGGAACAGCTAACAGGAAATCTCCTGAGTGTGGTGCCTTCACTGCCAGGAGACGAGCTTTACTCTTTCCTGAAGCATTGGAGAGCATTGTGTTGGCGATTTTTTCCATGGTCGGTTTGTCCCAGTGGGACTGTTTGTGCTGTTTGGGAGGAGCTGGTCTACTGGAGGAGTCTGTAAGGGTGTCCCACTGAATCGCTGCTTCAGTAAACCTGGGGTCTTGAGCTCCTACCACGTCTCTCAAGCGTTCGGGCACTATCTTCTTGACTAATGCACTGGAAGCCAAACACGAAGGCAGAAAAGCAGGTAAAGCAACATGCGTTGCTTTACGCACCCCTATACCTCCCAGTCGCACTGGGAGGGTTGCCTGATCCCATTGCTCATCCTCTAGTGACAGGTTCAGTGCCTTCTTAAAAGTTGATCTCAGGTGTGCATCATATTCATCGAGTGTTGAGTTGTCAAAAGAGGGTGCACACCTCAAGAAGTGAGTGAGTCTTGGCATAGTAAGACCCCTTGTGAGGAGATACAGAGCATCATGGGCATCAAGATTGCTTATTCTCTCCTCCATTCTCATCAGGTCATTTAATTTGTCCCTGAGGACAGTATCGATGGCCTGGTGACCCAGCGGTGCCCCCAAGAGGGTACTGTTGGACAGAGTTGTAGTTGAGACTTCTGGGAGGATTCTTCGCACAGCATTGATTATTTCCTGGTTTGCTGTGATGATTTCACACTTGGAGGGATTGAGGACGAGTCCCAAGTCTTCTCCCTGTGTTTTCACCAGTTGTAGGTCCCCCACCAGGGACTCTTCAGTACCTGCCAAAGTGCCGTCATCCAGGTACCAGATATTGAGCTCACTGCGTAGGCTGGAAGTTAGTTATCTTACTGCCAAGCAGAAGAGAAGTGGAGCGAGTGGGTCACCCTGCTGAACACCCTCTGATGATTGAATTTCATGTTCTCCAAACAAAAGAATTGAGGGTTTGCTGTAGCCGGCTGAAATGAAGGGAAAGACTGGGGAACCGAACCCGAACAGCTGGCAAAATGGCATCTCTCTTCACCTTTCATCCGTGGACTGCTTGCAGAGGCAAAGGCAATGTTTGCGGCTTTCACTGAGACCCACATAAAGGATCACTTGGACAACGAAATATGGATCCCAGGTTACAACCTATACAGATGTGACAGAGCGAACAGGCAAAAGGGGGGGGGGGGGGGGTTGGCCTGTACATTGCAGAGTCACTTGTTTGCACAGAACTGCTTAATGCCTCAAATGATGTAGTGCAAGTTTTAGCAGTAAAGGTCGAGAACCAAAACCTAGTCAAAGTGGTAGTCTACAAGCCTCCGGATGCAACATCCCAGCAATTCCAGGAACAGCTGTTAAAAACTGACCACTGTCTGGAAAATCTTCCAGCTCCTGCACCCAACATCTTGCTCCTGGGGGATTTCAACTTAAGGCACCTAAAATGGAGGAATATAGCAAATAATACTGTTGCAGTAATAACACCAGGAGGCAGCTCTGATGAAAACTCACACTCACATGAGCTTTTAAATATTTTTTTTATTATCACACTGGCCGATTCCCACCAAGGCAGGGTGGCCCGAAAAAGAAAAACTTTCACCATCATTCACTCCATCACTGTCTTGCCAGAAGGGTGCTTTACACTACAGTTTTTAAACTGCAACATTAACACCCCTCCTTCAGCTTTTAAATCTCTGCACAAAATTCAATTTAAACCAGCAAATAATAGAGCCTACTAGACTGGAGAATACACTAGTCCTCATCTTGACTAACAATGATGATCTGAAAAGAAATGTCACCATATCAAAAACAATATACTCAGATCACAACATAATTGAGGTTCAGACATGTATGCGTGGAGCCCCAGACCAACAATGAGACTAGTCACGAGGGAGCATTCACCAAATTCAACTTCAATAACAAAAACAAAGTGGGACCACGTAAACCAAGTCCTAACCGATATAAGCTGGGAAGATATACTAAGCAACACAGACCCCAACTTATGCCTAGAACATATTAACTTGGTGGCACTCGATGTATGCACAAGGCTTATTCCTCTAAGAAAAAGGAGATGTAAATAGAAAGAGACAGGCGCTCCCTTTACAGGCGACGGAAAAGAATAACAGAGCGGCTAAAAGAGGTCAGTATATCTGAAATGCGTAGGGAGACACTGGTCAGAGAAATAGCAAGCATAGAACTTAAGCTAAAGGAATCTTATAGGAGTCAGGAATCGCGGGAAGAACTAAAAGCCATAAATGAAATCGAAAGAAACCCAAAGTATTTCTTCTCCTATGCCAAATCAAAGTCGAGAACAACGTCCAGTATTGGGCCCCTACTTAAACAAGATGGGTCCTACACAGATGACAGCAAGGAAATGAGTGAGCTACTCAAGTCCCAATATGACTCAGTTTTTAGCAAGCCGCTAACCAGACAGAGTCGAAGATCAAAATGAAGTTTTTATGAGAGAGCCACAAAATTTGGTTAACACAAGCCTATCCGATGCTATCCTGACGCCAAATGACTTCGAACAGGCGATAAATGACATGCCCATGCACTCTGCCCCAGGGCCAGACTCATGGAACTCCGTGTTCATCAAGAAGTGCAAGAAGCCCCTATCACGAGCCTTTTCCATCCTATGGAGAGGGAGCATGGGCACAGGGGTCATCCCACAGTTACTAAAAACAACAGACATAGCCCCACTCCACAAAGGGGGCAGTAAAGCAACAGCAAAGAACTACAGACCGATAGCACTAGCATCCCATATCATAAAAATCTTTGAAAGGGTCCTAAGAAGCAAGATCACCACCCATCTAGAAACCCATCAGTTACACAACCCAGGGCAACATGGGTTTAGAACAGGTCGCTCCTGTCTGTCTCAACTATTGGATCACTACAACAAGGTCCTAAATGCACTAGAAGATAAAAAGAATGCAGATGTAATATATACAGACTTTGCAAAAGCCTTCGAAAAGTGTGACCATGGCGTAATAACGCACAAAATGCGTGCTAAAGGAATAACAGGAAAAGTCGGTCGATGGATCTATAATTTCCTCACTAACAGAACACAGAGTAGTCGTCAACAGAGTAAAGTCCGAGGCAGCTATGGTGAAAAGCTCTGTTCCACAAGGCACAGTACTCGCTCCCATCTTGTTCCTCATCCTCATATCCGACATAGACAAGGATGTCAGCCACAGCACCGTGTCTTCCTTTGCAGATGACACCCGAATCTGCATGCCAGTGTCTTCCATTGCAGACACTGCAAGGCTCCAGGTGGACATCAACCGAATCTTTCAGTGGGCTGCAGAAAACAATATGAAGTTCAATGATGAGAAATTTCAATTACTCAGATATGGTAAACACGAGGAAATTAAATCTTCATCAGAGTACAAAACAAATTCTGGCCACAAAATAGAGCGAAACACCAACGTCAAAGACCTGGGAGTGATCATGTCAGAGGATCTCACCTTCAAGGACCATAACATTGTATCAATCGCATCTGCTAGAAAAATGACAGGATGGATAATGAGAACCTTCAAAACTAGGGAGGCCAAGCCCATGATGACACTCTTCAGGTCACTTGTTCTATCTAGGCTGGAATATTGCTGCGCACTAACAGCAACTTTCAAGGCAGGTGAAATTGCTGACCTAGAAAATGTACAGAGAACCTTCATGGCACGCATAATGGAGATAAAACACCTCAATTACTGGGAGCGCTTGAGGTTCCTAAAACTGTATTCCCTCGAACGCAGGCAGGAGAGATACATGATTATATACACCTGGAAAATCCTAGAGGGACTAGTACCGAACTTGCACACGAAAATCACTCACTACGAAAGCAAAAGACTTGGCAGACGATGCAACATCCCCCCAATGAAAAGCAGGGGTGTCACTAGCACGTTAAGAGACCATACAATAAGTGTCAGGGGCCCGAGACTGTTCAACTGCCTCCCAGCATAAGGGGGATTACCAACAGACCCCTGGCAGTCTTCACGCTGGCACTGGACAAGCACCTAAAGTCGGTTCCTGACCAGCCGGGCTGTGGCTCGTATGTTGGTTTGCATACAGCCAGCAGCAACAGCCTGGTTGATCAGGCTCTGATCCACCAGGAGGCCTGGTCACAGACCGGGCCGCGGGGGCGTTGACCCCCGGAACTCTCTCCAGGTAAACCATATTAAAGGCATTTCTAATATCAAGTTTGACTATGGCCTTGTCTTCTGGTAGGTCCCTGATGTAGGCCCTTGCTGCATGAGCTGCAGCTTCACTGCCTTGAGAGACCCCAAAGCCCAGTTGGTGTGGCTGGAGTAAAGTGGCAGCTTCTAGGCGAATGTTTCTCACTGCTGCTTTGGCAACGAGACGGCGAAGAGTGTTTCCAACTGCAATGGGTCTGATTCCCCCATTCCTCTTCTTCAAAGCACATAGTGAGGCTCCAAAAAAGAAAGGTTTAATTTCTTCTGGGATTCGCCCAGCCAGGCAATTGTTGACGAAAGTTGTTAACTCGGTGAGAATTGATGCAGATTAACCGAGTACTGGAATTACCATCTCTTTGAGGTGCCGAGGTCAAATTCCTGTGTAATCTCCTGCAGATCCTGCTGGAAATGACACGATCGCCTTATAGACTTCCGATTCTGGCAAAATTAATTGTTCAATGATGGGGTCTTCCTCAGGGTTGTGTATATATATATATATATATATATATATATATATATATATATATATATATATATATATTTATATATATATATATATATATATATATATATATATATTTATATATATATATATATTATATTATATATAATGTGATATCCCTTCATAAATGTTACTTTGCTCACACTCCAACAGCACGTCAAGTATTAAAAACCATTTGTCTCCATTCACTCCTATCAAACACGCTCACGCACGCCTGCTGGAAGTCCAAGCCCCTCGCACACAAAACCTCCTTTACCCCCTCCCTCCAACCCTTCCTAGGCCGACCCCTACCCCGCCTTCCTTCCACTACAGACTGATACACTCTTGAAGTCATTCTGTTTCGCTCCATTCTCTCTACATGTCCGAACCACCTCAACAACCCTTCCTCAGCCCTCTGGACAACAGTTTTGGTAATCCCGCACCTCCTCCTAACTTCCAAACTACGAATTCTCTGCATTATATTCACACCACACATTGCCCTCAGACATGACATCTCCACTGCCTCCAGCCTTCTCCTCGCTGCAACATTCATCACCCACGCTTCACACCCATATAAGAGCGTTGGTAAAACTATACTCTCATACATTCCCCTCTTTGCCTCCAAGGACAAAGTTCTTTGTCTCCACAGACTCCTAAGTGCACCACTCACTCTTTTTCCCTCATCAATTCTATGATTCACCTCATCTTTCATAGACCCATCCGCTGACACGTCCACTCCCAAATATCTGAATACGTTCACCTCCTCCATACTCTCTCCCTCCAATCTGATATTCAATCTTTCATCACCTAATCTTTTTGTTATCCTCATAACCTTACTCTTTCCTGTATTCACCTTTAATTTTCTTCTTTTGCACACCCTACCAAATTCATCCACCAATCTCTGCAACTTCTCTTCCGAATCTCCCAAGAGCACAGTGTCATCGGCAAAGAGCAGCTGTGACAACTCCCACTTTGTGTGTGATTCTTTATCTTTTAACTCCACGCCTCTTGCCAAGACCCTCGCATTTACTTCTCTTACAACCCCATCTATAAATATATTAAACAACCACGGTGACATCACACATCCTTGTCTAAGGCCTACTTTTACTGGGAAAAAATTTCCCTCTTTCCTACATACTCTAACTTGAGCCTCACTATCCTCGTAAAAACTCTTCACTGCTTTCAGTAACCTACCTCCTACACCATACACTTGCAACATCTGCCACATTGCCCCCCTATCCACCCTGTCATACGCCTTTTCCAAATCCATAAATGCCACAAAGACCTCTTTAGCCTTATCTAAATACTGTTCACTTATATGTTTCACTGTAAACACCTGGTCCACACACCCCCTACCTTTCCTAAAGCCTCCTTGTTCATCTGCTATCCTATTCTCCGTCTTACTCTTAATTCTTTCAATTATAACTCTACCATACACTTTACCAGGTACACTCAACAGACTTATCCCCCTATAATTTTTGCACTCTCTTTTATCCCCTTTGCCTTTATACAAAGGAACTATGCATGCTCTCTGCCAATCCCTAGGTACCTTACCCTCTTCCATACATTTATTAAATAATTGCACCAACCACTCCAAAACTATATCCCCACCTGCTTTTAACATTTCTATCTTTATCCCATCAATCCCGGCTGCCTTACCCCCTTTCAGGGAAACCGGCAGGCCGGACTTGAGTCCTGGAGATGGGAAGTACAGTGCCTGCACTCTGAAGGAGGGGTGTTAATGTTGCAGTTTAAAAACTGTAGTGTAAAGCACCCTTCTGGCAAGACAGTGATGGAGTGAATGATGGTGAAAGTTTTTCTTTTTCGGGCCACCCTGCCTTGGTGGGAATCGGCCGGTGTGATAATAAAAAAAAAAAAAAAAAATAATGTGATAATATGAAATGTTCCGATTGTATGTTTGGATGCGACCGCAGTGGCTGGCTTGTAAACACTGGCACCCACAGGACAAGTGAGGCGCGCTCAGGCCACATGTGGATGCGTCTCGAACGAAACGAATCACGTTGGTCGAGTTTTTTAGCGCTAATCGAGGCAAAAATTTTTGCGTTAAAATGTATCGCTAGTCGGATTTAACATTATACGATGGCATCGTTGGTCGAGGGTCCACTGTATATGGAATTGATGGTAAGTTAATAAATGCTGTAAAGAGTTTTTATGAGGATAGTGAGGCTCAGGTTAGTGTGTGTAGAAGAGAGGGAGACTACTTCCCGGCAAAAGTAGGTCTTAGACAGGGATGTGTAATGTCACCATGGTTGTTTAATATATTTATAGATGGGGTTATAAAAGAAGTAAATGCCAGAGTGTTTGGGAGAGGGGTGGGATTAAATTATGGGGAATAAAATACAAAATGGGAATTGACACAGTTTTTGCTGATGATACTGTGCTTATGGGAGATTCTAAAGAAAAATTGCAAAGGTTAGTGGACAAGTTTGGTAGTGCGTGTAAAGGTAGAAAGTTGAAAGTGAACATAGAAAAGAGTAAGGTGATGAGGGTATGAAATGATTTAGATAAAGAAAAATTGGATATCAAATTGGGGAGGAGGAGTATGGAAGAAGTGAATGTTTTCAGATATTTGGAAGTTGACATGTCAACAGATGGATTTATGAAGGATGAGATTAATCACAGAATTGATGAAGAAAAAAAGGCGAGTGGTGCGTTGAGGTATGTGTGGAGACAAAAAAACCTTATCTATGGAGGCAAAGAAGGAAATGTATGAAAGTATAGTAGTACCAACACTCTTATATGGGTGTGAAGCTTAGGTTGTAAATGCTGCAGCGAAGAGGCAGTTGGAGGCAGTGGAGATGTCCTGTCTAAGGGCAATGTGTGGTGTGAATATTATGCAGAAAATTCGGAGTATGGAAATTAGGAGAAGGTGTGGAGTTAATAAAAGTATTAGTCAGAGGGCTGAAGACAGGCTGTTGAGGTGGTTTGGTCATTTAGAGAATGGATCAAAGAATGACATGGAAAGTGTATAAATCTGTAGGGGAAGGAAGGCGGGGTAGAGGTCGTCCTCGAAAAGGTTGGAGGGGGTAAATGAGGTTTTGTGGGAGAGGGGCTTGGACTTCCAGCAAGCGTGTGTGAGCGTGTTAGACAGGAGTGAATGGAGACGAATGGTATTTGGGACCTGACGAGCTGTTGGAGTGTGAGCAGGGTAATATTTAGTGAAAGGATTCAGGGAAACCAGTTTTTATATAGCCGGACTCGAGTCCTGGAAATGGGAAATACAATGCCTACACTTTAAAGGAGGGGTTTGGGATATTGGCAGTTTGGGGGGATATGATATGTTGTGTATCTTTATATATATATGCTTCTAAACTGTTGTATTCTGAGCACCACTGCAAAAACAATGATTATGTGTGAGTGAGGTGAAAGTGTTGAATGATGAAAGTATTTTCTTTTTGGGGATTTTCTTTCTTTTTTGGGTCACCCTGCCTGAGGGGAGTAGACGTGTGCTGGGGATCTGGACCTACTAATTCGCAGGCCTACCCATTTCTCCCGACTGATAAGTCATCATTAAAACTCCTACTGTTGGAAGACAGCTTCAGTGTTGGGAGAACTGTTATGTGCGAGCTGTGACTAAGGATATACTTAGTGAAACACTGGAAATAGTTTTCCTTTTTGCAAAGGCCCTCACAGGCCTCTGCTTCCCCTCTGCCTTTCATTTGACCTCAGCCTTTCGCCTCTATCAACATACAGTGTAGAGGCGAATTTTGCTAGTCCACTGCTACTCGTGCCTCTCAAAATGCTCACAACTCATCGCTTTACCAACCTGAGGAATAACGACGAGTGTGCAGTCCTACGTGAGTTGGTAACCCAGGTGTCCACACACTGAAAATTCGTCTTTCACTCCAAGACACGTGTGCTAGAAGTTCTGCAAGGTTGGAGTAACTATTTGTATGAGTATTGCAGTGTTTGGTAACTCTTGAGAAGTCTGCCTCAGTCAGTGACCTTGAGCGAGGCACTGCATCACCTGCCTGAGACTTTCGCCCACATTGACTATGTGAAGAAAGGCAAATGTGCGTGCTCAGTTACCCCTGCTGTTCTCCTGTATCCCCAACTCTCCGCCTTTAAACTCAGCCGTTCGCCTCTATCAAGGTGCAGGGTAGAGGTGTATTTTGCTGCTCCGCTGGTACTCGAATATGTGAGTTCTGCAAGTGCTTCAGATTTGTTGTAACTATTTGCATGAGTGGATTATGCTTACTTAGGACATTGTGCTACCATCAGTACCTACGTAGGCTTAAAATGAGTGAGGAATGTCTGGCCTGCTGGGTGACCTTGAAAATGGCACTATAAGACCCGCATGCCACTTACACCCATACTGCGTGTGTCTAGTGAGGTGAATGTCCCTTCCTCGACTTTCCTATTCACCGGTATCCCTTAACTCGTCGCCATTATCTACATATGGGATAAGGGCGAGTTTAGCTGATCCAGGCCAAACAGCGCTCCAAGCCAGCCAGTGAAGGCCAAGTGAAGGCCAGTGAAGGCCAAGGCATTCTGAATCCCAGAATGCCTTTGTGAACGTTCTACAGTGTTCCGGCCGTACCTTCGGTGTTGTGAGAACTAGTTCTTATGTAGTGAAAATTTGTCTGTCATTCCAAGACACGTGTGCTAGATGTGTTAAGTGCTGTGGGTTTGGAGTAATTAACAAGTAGTACTGGGTTGGTAACTCTCGAGACGACTGTGGGCCCAGTGAATGACCTTGAAAATTGCACTGCGACCTGCAGGCCACTACACCCATATTGCCTGTGTCTAGCGAGGTGAATATCCCTTCCTTGTCCCTTCTCCTTCCTCGATTTGGAACTCAGCCATTCGCCTCTATTTACTTATGTTCTAGAGGCGGTTTTTGCCAGACCACATAAGTACTTGAGTGCCCGTGTCCTCTGTGCCGCACTCCACTCATCTTACGAATGTGTCTCCTGTGTGCCTACCTGCCTGCTACAAGCAAATATCCAGGTGGTTGACATGGGCTTAGCAAGCACAGTCAAGCAAGCTTGAAAGCAGCACTAAAAGCTAGCCAGAACAAGCTAAGGCAGCCTGCAGTTATAGCTGTCCTAAGGCCCAGCATGTCTATGTATACGTCCTACAGTGCTGCTGGCATACCAGTGTTTCCTGTAGTGGCTTAGTTAAGAACAATTTAACGAGCATTGCAGTACTGACATTTTAAGTGGGACATGCCAGAGGTTCACTTATAAACATAGTAAGTTTGTGGTGATTGGCTTGTACACAGTGAACATTCATCTGTCATACTTGTGCTAGAAGTGTTAAGTGCTGCTTTCCCCAACAGTTAATTGTCATTTGTAAGCCTGTATTAAGACTTTAAAAGGCTCAGAGTGTGCTTCAGTGTAGCGACTCCTTACATTTGATAAATCAGTGTAATACATGCTCTGGAGTTTACCTGGAGAGAGTTCCGGGGGTCAACGCCCCCGCAGCCCGGTCTGTGACCAGGCCTCCTGGTGGATCAGAGCCTGATCAACCAGGCTGTTGCTGCTGGCTGCATGCAAACCAACATATGAGCCACAGCCCGGCTGATCAGGAACTGACTTTAGGTGCTTGTCCAGTGCCAGCGTGAAGACTGCCAGGGGTCTGTTGGTAATCCCCCTTATGTGTACTGGGAGGCAGTTGAACAGTCTCGGGCCCCTGACACTTATTGTATGGTCTCTTAACGTGCTAGTGACACCCCTGCTTTTCATTGGGGGGATGGTGCATCGTCTGCCAAGTCTTTTGCTTTCGTGGTGAGTGATTTTCGTGTGCAAGTTCGGTACTAGTCCCTCTAGGATTTTCCAGGTGTATATAATCATGTATCTCTCCCTCCTGCGTTCCAGGGAATACAGGTTTAGGAACCTCAAGCGCTCCCAGTAATTGAGGTGTTTTATCTCCGTTATGCGCGCCATGAAAGTTCTCTGTACATTTTCTAGGTCGGCAATTTCACCTGCCTTGAAAGGTGCTGTTAGTGTGCAGCAATATTCCAGCCTAGATAGAACAAGTGATCTGAAGAGTGTCATCATGGGCTTGGCCTCCCTAGTTTTGAAGGTTCTCATTATCCATCCTGTCATTTTTCTAGCAGATGCGATTGATACAATGTTATGGTCCTTGAAGGTGAGATCCTCCGACATGATCACTCCCAGGTCTTTGACGTTGGTGTTTCGCTCTATTTTGTGGCCAGAATTTGTTTTGTACTCTGATGAAGATTTAATTTCCTCATGTTTACCATATCTGAGTAATTGAAATTTCTCATCGTTGAACTTCATATTGTTTTCTGCAGCCCACTGAAAGATTTGGTTGATGTCCGCCTGGAGCCTTGTAGTGTCTGCAATGGAAGACACTCATGCAGATTCGGGTGTCATCTGCAAAGGAAGAAATGGTGCTGTGGCTGACATCCTTGTCTATGTCGGATATGAGGATGAGGAACAAGATGGGAGTGAGTACTGTGCCTTGTGGAACAGAGCTTTTCACCGTAGCTGCCTCGGACTTTACTCTGTTGACGACTACTCTCTGTGTTCTGTTAGTGAGGAAATTATAGATCCATCGACCGACTTTTCCTGTTATTCCTTTAGCACGCATTTTGTGCGCTATTATGCCATGGTCACACTTGTCGAAGGCTTTTGCAAAGTCTGTATATATTACATCTGCATTCTTTTTGTCTTCTAGTGCATTTAGGACCTTGTCGTAGTGATCCAATAGTTGAGACAGACAGGAGCGACCTGTTCTAAACCCATGTTGCCCTGGGTTGTGTAACTGATGGGTTTCTAGATGGGTGGTGATCTTGCTTCTTAGGACCCTTTCAAAGATTTTTATATGGGATGTTAGTGCTATTGGTCTGTAGTTCTTTGCTGTTGCTTTACTGCCCCCTTTGTGGAGTGGGGCTATGTCTGTTGTTTTTAGTAACTGTGGGACGACCCCCGTGTCCATGCTCCGTCTCCATAGGATGGAAAAGGCTCGTAATAGGGGCTTCTTGCAGTTCTTGATGAACACAGAATTCCACGAGTCTGGCCCTGGGGCAGAGTGCATGGGCATGTCATTTATCGCCTGTTCGAAGTCATTTGGCGTCAGGATAACATCGGATAGGCTTGTGTTAATCAAATTTTGTGGCTCTCTCATAAAAAATTCATTTTGATCTTCGACTCTCAGTCTGGTTAGCGGCTTGCTAAAAACTGAGTCATATTGGGACTTGAGTAGCTCACTCATTTCCTTGCTGTCATCTGTGTAGGACCCATCTTGTTTAAGTAGGGGCCCAATACTGGACGTTGTTTTCGATTTTGATTTGGCATAGGAGAAGAAATACTTCGAGTTTCTTTCGATTTCATTTATGGCTTTTAGTTCTTCCCGCGATTCCTGACTCCTAAAGGATTCTTTTAGCTTAAGTTCGATGGTTGCATTTCAGATATATTGACCTCTTTTAGCCGCTCTGTTATTCTTTTCCGTCGCCTGTAAAGGGAGCGCCTGTCTCTTTCTATTTTACATCTACTCCTCCTTTTTCTTAGAGGAATAAGCCTTGTGCAAACATCGAGTGCCACCGAGTTAATCTGTTCTAGGCATAAGTTGGGGTCTGTGTTGCTTAGTATATCTTCCCAGCTTATATCGGTTAGGACTTGGTTTACTTGGTCCAACTTTATGTTTTTGTTATTGAAGTTGAATTTGGTGAATGCTCCCTCGTGACTAGTCTCATTATGTCGGTCTGGGGCTCCACGCATACATGTCTGAACCTCAATTATGTTGTGATCTGAGTATATTGTTTTTGATATGGTGACATTTCTTATCAGATCATCATTGTTAGTGAAGATGAGGTCTAGTGTATTCTCCAGTCTAGTAGGCTCTATTATTTGTTGGTTTAAATTGAATTTTGTGCAGAGATTTAAAAGCTCGCGTGAGTGTGAGTTTTCATCAGAGCTGCCTCCTGGTGTTATTACTGCAACAATATTATTTGCTATATTCCTCCATTTTAGGTGCCTTAAGTTGAAATCCCCCAGGAGCAAGATGTTGGGTGCAGGAGCTGGAAGATTTTCCAGACAGTGGTCAATTTTTAACAGCTGTTCCTGGAATTCCTGGGATGTTGCATCCGGAGGCTTGTATTATTGTTATAATCAAAAAGAAGCGCTAAGCCACAAGGACTATAAAGCGCTGCAGGGCAGGAAGGAAGCGAGGGCATCAGGTGGCAAAAGGGAGATGGATGAGTAACAGGTTACGGATAACAGCGGGGTAGTGGATGGTGAAAGGGCAAAGGGCAGCAAGAGACTGAACTAGAAAAGGCTGAGGGGAGTGCGAAAAGTATCATCAGAGTTTGTGGAGTAAATCAGTCGTTGTCAAGAAGTCAATGAGAGAGTCAGGATTAAAGGAGGGTCCATCAGCAAGAAGGGAAGGTAAAGAGAGAGTAGTAGAATGAAGACGACGTTGGAGGTAAATTCTGCGTGCTCGTTGATAGAGAGGGCAGTCTAACAGAATGTGGCTAATCGATACTGGAACTTGACACTGCTCACAGAGAGGAACAGGGTGCCTCTCCATGAGATACCCATGAGTAAGACGAGTGTGGCCAATGCGAAAGCGGGAGAGAGTGGTCTCCCAACCTCGGCACTGATGACAAGAAGACGGCCAGTAACCTATGCTCGGTTTAATAGAATGAAGTTTGTTACCGAGCAGAGTTGACCAACGTTGTTGCCAACGGGTGCGAAGGTGGGTAGCTATTGCAGCAAAATAGTCCAGAAATGGAACACCTCGATAGGAAATTGGTAGGTCATGTACTGCTGACTGCGCAGCAGTGTCTGCCTGTTCATTGCCCTGTACGTCGACATGACCAGGGACCCAACAAAAAACAATATCTTTATGTTTGGTAGAGATACGGCGTAGCCAAAGTTGGATACGGAGAACTAGGGGATGAGATGTATCAAATTTTCGTATAGCCTGTAGAGCACTAAGGGAGTCTGAGACTACTACAAATGATGACACAGGCATAGATGCGATACGAATAAGTGCTGCAAGAATGGCATACAGTTCAGCAGTAAAAATGCTAGCTGAAGATAGTAAATGCCCCCGTACGACGCTGTCCGGAAACACTGCTGCGAATCCGACGCCGTCTGAAGACTTAGAGCCATCTGTGTACACAGCGGTGGCATGAGAATGGGAGTGGAAGTGATCAAGAAAAAGAGAGCGGGAAGCCACCGTAGCCAGTTGAGCTTTCGAGCAAGGGAGTGAGAAAGAACAGACCCGAACAGCTGGAACTTCCCAGGGGGGTAGGGAAAAGTGAGATGCTACATGAACATATAAAGGTGGTAACTGAAGGGAAGACAAGAGTGAATGTAGGTGAAGAGAAAAGGGACGGAGCAAACAGGGGCGGCGAACGAATAAAGAATGTCTACTAATATCGGTGACCATTCTATAAATGGAAGGATTGTGTAGATCGTGAGAGTGTACATAGTAACGAAGGCAATGGGCATCACGGCGATCAGACAAGGATGGAACATTTGCTTCTGTATAGAGGCTCTCAACAGGGGAAGAGCGAAAAGCACCAAGGCACAAACGTAAGCCTTGGTGATGGATAGAGTTAAGGCTAGAGAGAGTAGCAGGAGAGGCCGCGGAATAAATCTGGTCACCATAATCGAGTTTCGATAAAACGAGGGCTGAATGTAGGCGAAGCAGAGTTCGACGATCAGCTCCCCAGGAAAGATGAGCAAGGGTTTTAAGAAGGTTTAGCCGGCTGTGACAAGTTGCCTTCAGAGAGGTAATGTGAGGTTTCCAGGTTAACCGACGGTCAAAGAGAAGGCCTAGAAACCTGACTATCACGTTCGGGGATATGGGAGCCATAGAGATACAAAGGATGATCGGAGATAACAGAGCGTCTAGTGAAAGTAATTTGGTGAGTTTTGGTACTTGAAAATTTAAACCCATGTGTGGTGGCCCAAGTGGAAACACGGTCGACCGCATGCTGGAGAGAAACTGCAATAAGGTGACAGTCAGCGCCTGCACAAGCAATAGCGAAGTCATCAACATAGAGTGATGACCAAATATTGGGTGGAAGAACAGAGGCCAAATCATTTATAGCAAGGAGAAAAAGTGTTGTGCTTAGAACACATCCCTGAGGGACACCTTCAGCTTGGACGAAGTCCGGGGAAAGAACATTATTGACTCGAACACGGAAATGTCTGTCAGTTAAAAAGTTCTTAAGGAAGGATGGTAGATTGCCTCGGAGGCCTAAGGAATGGGCCTGGGCCAAAATATTATACCTCCAAGTTGTGTCATATGCCTTCTCAAGGTCAAAAAATATGGCAATAACTGAGTGATTATTCGCAAAGGCATTACGAACATACGTATCCAAGCGTAGTAAGGGGTCTATGGTAGAACGACCCTTACGAAAGCCATATTGACTAGCGGAGAGACTGTTGCGAGTCTCTAAATACCACATTAAATGTCGATTTACGAGGCGTTCCATCACTTTGCAAACTGCACTAGTAAGAGCGATGGGGCGATAGTGGGAGGCATCATGTCCTGTAGTACCCGGTTTGCGGAAAGGGAGAACAATGGCAGATTTCCACAGCTGGGGAAGAACTCCATGTGCCCAAATAAGATTGAAGAGGTGTAAGAGGACTACAAGGGCTGACCGATGTAAATGTTGTAACATATGAATGTCATCAGGCCCAGCTGCCGATGATCGGCAAGCTGAGAGCGTTACCTCCAGTTCTTGAAGTGTTAAAGGCACATTATACTGTTCTTCTCCGAGAGAAGAAAAGTCCAAGGGTACTAACTCTCTGGCAGACTTTGAGGAAAGAAACGAGGGGCATAGATGGAGCCCTCGGGAAATACGGACCAGATGTGTGCCAAGTTCAATGGCAACATCGAGAGGGTTTGCTATATCAACACCAGTGACCCGTAGAACAGGAGCCGGGTCAGGAGAGTATTTACCACTCAATTTCCTCACTTTTTTCCAGACTGCACTCATAGAAGAAGCAGAGGTGATGGTGGAAACATAGTCTCGCCAACAAGTGCGTTTAGCTTCACGGATGACAAGGCGAGCGATCGCACGCTTCTGCTTAAAATCAACAAGTCTCTCAGCGGTTCTATTGTACCGGTACCTGCCCCATGCAGCACGTTTCAAACGTACTGCACGAGCACAAGCAGGAGACCACCAAGGCACGCACTTCTGAGAATGCCTGCCTGAGGTTTGGGGTATAGAATGAGAAGCTGCGGTATAAACTGATGTCGAGAAGATGTGTAGGAGCTCATCAATGGAGGATGAAGAAGGAACCTCACTAAAAGCAGTGAGGTGTGAGTAAAGATCCCAATTTGCCCGATCAAATTGCCAGCGAGGGCTACGGAAAGGTGGTGAATAGGAAGGAGAAGTAAGAATGATCGGAAAATGATCGCTGTCATGCAAGTCTGGTAGAACAGACCAGGTGAAGTCTAGTGCAGTGGAGGAAGAGCAGACTGATAGATCGATGCAAGAGAGAGTATGAGTACGAGGATCAAAATGGGTGGGAGTACCCGTATTTAAAACATGGAGGGGGTGAGAGGCAAGAAAAGCCTCCAACTGAATGCCACGTGAGTCACAATGAGACCCCCCCCAGAGGAAATGGTGGGCATTAAAATCACCAAGTAACAGAAGTGGTGGTGGTAAGGATGAAACAAGAAAGGCAAAGTCTGGGATAGAAAATGCTCGAGAAGGAGAGAGATATAAAGAACATATTGTAAACCACTTATTCAAGTGGATACGGGCTGCAGTGTAATGCAGCGAGGTATGGACAAATAGTTGACAGTACGGAATATCATTGCGTAGAAGAAGGGCACTTTCATTAAAGGTCCCATCTTAGAAAGGATCCGAAGAATACAATAAATTATAGCCTGAGATAGGTTGGAAAACAGCCGAGTATAATTTTGGTTCTTGTAAGCAAGCACCAACAGGGGAAAACCTGGAAAGCAACATCTGAAGCTCACCCCGATTACCCCTGAGGCCGCGGATATTCCACTGTAAATAGGCCATGATTGGCGATGAAGAAAAATATCAGGAATCTGTAGGTAAAGGCACCTACGGACTAGAGGGGTTAGAAAAGCCAACGTGTGGTGGCATTGGAAGATGTTCAAGTAGCGAAGGAACGGAGCGTTGCGAAGAATGGGGTTGTGAAGATGGAGTAGAGGGAAGAGAAGGAACAGGAAGTGAATCAGTGTCCATTGAAGGTTTAGTCTCTGCAATATATTCTGAAATGGCTTCAAGTGTTTCTGAATTCAAAGATGTATGGGAGACCATATTGGAGATAGGAGGAGGAGGGTGAGTAAAGATTGGGACAGTAATGGACTGTACCAAAGTAGAGGGGGAGGGAAAAGTGTAAGGGACTGGAGATGAAGTGTGGGGGGGGGACAGAAGAGGCAGAAACCTGGGAGGTGACAGAAGAGGGAGAAACTTGGGAGGGGACGGGGGTGGAAGGCATAGTACGAGGAGGAGGGCGAATCTCCACACTTGTAATAGAGCCAGAGAGAGGGGAAGAACTAGGTACAGAGACTGGAAAGGTAAAGTGTGGAGGTGGAAGAAGGGAAGGAAGGGGCAAAGAAGATTTGAGCAATGTGGATTTTTTGGACTTCTGAGTAGAGGGGCGATTGGTATTAGGTGTCGTACGAGGTCTTGTCGATACTGGGGCTTGTGAGGAAGGACGCGAAGATGTGAGAACAGACCGAGTTGTAGTCGGGACGTCAGAGCCAAGGACAGCAAAAGGATTAGATGCCGTAGTGGCTATGGGAGGGGTAACAACAGAGGAGGCTGCAGAAGATGGGACCCCAGAAGTGGGGGGACGTTTGGAAACACGAGAATAAGAAACACGGGGTAGTCTCCCTTGGAGGCGGAGATGAGTAACTGCCATAGCATAAGGGAGACCTTCTGCCTCTTTGAGGCAACGGATTTCACGTTCATTTAAGTAGACCTGGCAACGGCGGGAGTACTAAGGGTGAGCTTCATTACAATTAAGGCAAGATGGAGGTTGACTGCAAGATGTATTAGAATGGTCGTCGGCACCACAGACTGGGCATTCGGCCATAGATCTGCAATATTTCGCTGGGTGACCAAAACGCCAGCAATTTCTACATTGTTGCGGTGTAGGTATCACCTTTCGAACTTGTAACCGATGTCCCGCTACATATACAGAGGACGGGAGTTCTCGGCTGTCAAAAGTTAAACGAGCCACATTGCAAGGGTAACGTCTCCGCCCCCGGGCAGGAAGGACATAAGTGTCTACTTTGAGGATTGGGAGATCCTGGAGTTCCAGCTGTTCAAAAATGTCATTGCCACATGACTGGAAATTCTGTTGGACTATGGTATGGGGCAGAATGACAGTACCACTACAAGAATTGAGAGAAAGATGTTTTTCAATAGTGATAGGAGTAGTATCGATATTCGAAAGGAGAGAAAGATCATGAGCTTGGGTAGCATTCTGGACAGTGACGATGTGCGTACCGCTCTTGAGAGCGTGAAATGAAATATCTCTGCCAACATGACGCAGGAGCGCTTTGGCAATACTATGGTCAGAAAGGTAGGCAGAAGAAGTTGGTCTTAAAGTAAAGAATTTAGTCCACTGTGTGGTCCGAAACTGAGCGTGGAGAGGGAGTGCTTGACGTGTCGGTCTTTTCCGAGTAGAATGGGAAGGTAACGACGGAGCATCATCAGGAGATTGACGTTGGCGTTTAGGAGTAGGACCGGAGTTGGTCCGGCATGAAATGGGTGGGCGATTCGAAAATTGCCGTACCGTAGAGGGAGAAGCCGGAAGCATAGTCAAAGGAGAGCGGAGTTCAGACAAATCGAAGGAGTCAGTCGAAGCCCCGGTACCTGAAGCGGGTGAGGAAACAGCACCAGCAAGAGGTACAGGGGCATCAGGAGTGTCCGAAGAGTGGTCTAAACACAAGGCAGGGTCAGAATAGGGTGCGGTATCAAGAAGGGGCCCGGGGGTAGTGGTTTCATGGACTAGGGCTGCCATGGTTAGGTTACTCCTTTGCTTTTTGTTTTTAAGAAAAAAAAAAGAAAGAAGAAAAGAAAATAAAAATAAAAAAAAGAATAAAAAAAGGGGGGAGCGGGGAGGAATAGTTCCCAGGAGGAATGAAAGGGCCGGAAATCTCCCTCCGCGCCCAAGAGGACCTCAACACCGCTAGTAGCGCAGATGCAGCATGGAACCCGTGCCATACCCTACCCTTCATGCCAGTAAACCAGCAATCCGGGATAGCAACCTCACATCTGCCGAGCTACCTCGGTGGACAAAAGAGAGGGCGGCCGGATATCCGCCACAAAGCATACCTCCTTCGGCCACCACCCCCGGAATCCGAAAGGTGGCTTCCAGAGATACACCCGTCGCCCAAAAGACACCCCAAGCTACTCCGGGATACCGGAGAGGGATCGGGACATCCCCAGGCAATCCAGATTCCACGGCAAACTACGCCACCGCCAAGAACCTCAACGGAATGGGATGGACCCCGGTGTCCTTTCCCCTACCTAGGAACTAGCGCGCCTGTGGGAGAAATCCCGAAGGCCAAAAAGAGGAAGGGCAAAAGGGAGGGGTGAGGAGGAGGAGGAGGAATGGAAAAAGGGGAGGATGGGGAGGATGGGATAAGGGAGGGGAGAATGGGGGGTAATTAGGTTCGGTCTGAGGAAGAAGACCGACAGGGCTAATTCCTCAGACCAAGAGCCTCTTCACCACGCCAAGGAGCCCCCCTTGAAGAGGCCGGAGGCTTGTAGACTACCACAATGACTAGGTTTTGGTTCTCGACCTTTACTGCTAAAACTTCCACTACATCATTTGAGGCATTAAGCAGTTCTGTGCACTGCTCAGTGTAACTGAACTATTAAATACGGTTACATAATTAAGTTGCTTGTCCTAGTGTCATTGCTGTGTTTTCTAATACATTTTCTCGTTCAGACTGAAACTTTACTGCTAAATTCCCAGTAATATTTCAAATTGCAGTGTTCATCTGTGATGTGAGTGTGTAACTTATGCTTTGTATTTTTACTGTGAACAAGCTTACTCCTGCATAATGTTCAGTTTCATGAATACTTTCTCTCTTGAGTAATTCGGTTACCTTTCAACTGTGTTAAGCAAGAGTCAGCCTGTTAACATCTATGTTCCTTGCCATCTCATCTAGTGGGTTTAGCGCCTAGTTAAAATTGTAATAGTAACAATTTGCAATCATTATACTTCTAGTTATACATTGTGTAAATTGTTTTAGACTATTTGATCAACTGGATTGTAGTGTTTAACTTCTGATACACCAATTTAATGACTGCAGACACGCACTGACACATAATAAACACATTAAAACGTTGGTAACTCTCCAGAAGCTGGGCCTAGTGTGTGACCTTGAGAAGTTGAGTGTGTTTATTACGGCCAGCGGTGTACCACTCTCACCTATATTTACATCAACACAAGTGTATTCTAAGTGATAAAGTGTACACTTGGTGTACTTGGTAACACTTGTCATACATAGTAACGCGTGTGTGAGATTGTTTAGGTACTGGTTCATCTATCTACAGCTGCACACTTATGCTTGCATACATGTATAACATAGTAACGTGTGAGTTACCCAGGATGGACCAAGGAAGTTAACCAGAGTGATTTATCTCATTGTCATTGTAACATTACCTAGTTTTTTTTTTTTTTTTAGTAATACTGTTTACAATCTATGGTTGGGGTAAGAGGTTGTCTTCAGCATTCATTGTGATGTCTGCTATATTATTATTTCAGTGAGGTACATTAGGTGGCAGTAGCCTGAACTAACTCAAGTGGAAGTTATCATTGAATTTGAACCTCTTGTTTAATGTCATGTATGTCAGAATTCTAATTTTATGCTCAATATTACCTACTTTGTCTCTCTCTCTCTCTCTCTCTCTCTCTCTCTCTCTCTCTCTCTCTCTCTTTTCATCTTTGTAATTTGTGATAAGGTGTAAGACCTCGCCTGTACCATCCATTATATCATTATATGTACCATATTATTAACACACATACAAGAGGTCTCTGAGTGTGTTTTTGGTGGGGTGTGTGTCGTATTGAGTGGTGGTGGTCTGGGTTGAGTATGGTTGGAGGTGTTCATTGAACTTGAGCACTTGTGTCTTGTGATCTATTTTGGACTTCTGACTTTGTAGTGAATATTTGCTCTTGCATAAGCTATAAGGGAAAGATAAGCGAGGAATTCTTGTGTTGTGAGTCTTACACCAGATATCATCACTGGCAAACATGGCAACTGTCATAGAGGAACCTATTTCTGCAGGTGATGGAAATGAAGATAGCTTCCAGACCTTTAAAAGTAAACAAAAGAGAAAGTGAGAAAGGGCTAGAGCGTCGACGTAGTCAGACTCACTTGACTCGTACACAATGTGACACTAAACGTCCTTGGTGCACAGAGGCTGCAAGAAGTCTTTCTTCAAAGGAAGAATGTGTTAAGCTGAACTTCCCTGACAACACCCCGCTGCCTGCTAAGTGTGCATGGCTAATGGAAGCTGTAAACAAGCATCCTAACTCAAGGATCCAATTTAGGAAAAACACACACAACTTTGTGTTTGTGGAACAGAATTCAGAACTGATCAATGATCTACTTAATACACCTTATGGGGATATTAAGCTGCTCCGACCTCCATCAGACACTCACCACTTTAAAAAATGGGTCAGTATCAATCTTTGGATACCCTCACTGCATGGACCCATCCCATTTGACTCTCAGTGAGCATATCATCAAGCCTAAAAGACTTAAAGGAAAATCCCAAATTATTGCCAGTTGGGTGGGTCCTGTGCCCCTCCCCCGGAATATCTGGGTGCATGGTTTACGTTTCCTAAACATCGAAGTGTACCTACCCCCTAAACGTAGGTGTTACAAATGCCAGCACTCTGGCCATGTTGCAGTAGACTGTGGGATACTACATTCTTGGTGTGGTAAGTGTGCTGGGAAACATTCCACTAGAGAATGCACAGTAGGCCCTGACAGCCAAAAATTTAAGTGTATTAACTGTAAAGAAGTTGGGGTTACAGTTTCCCACAAGGACTGCAGTCAGAACCCAAACAACCTTCGATGTAAACCTGATAACAGCCCTTTAATGGTAACTGAGGATGAGGCCATCCAGTCTACCACAGCCAGATCTGAGACTGAACCTCTGCAAAGTGTGCAAGAACCCCACCTCACTGCAAATGATTCTGGTGATACCAGAATGCCATCACACACACCAGCTGTGGAGGAGCTAGCCATCCCTGCTAGCACATATGGAACTACTGGTCTGCCACTACAGATACCTATGGCTACACCTGAATATGGGGATGAGTTTTGTCATTTCTCCCAATACACACAACTACAACAGTCAGATGGACACCACACAGGTAACCCCCCTGGAAATTGGAGATGAGTCAGATGCACAGGACCTACCTGCAATGAATGATGAAACAGAGAACACTAATGTAACCATGGTACCTGTTAAGGTGATAGGTGTTAGAGAAAGCACTAACCCAGAAGTGCCATCCTCCGGAGAGGCATTGGATTCGCCTGACCTTCCTCATATTATAACAAATTTCCAGAAAAAAATTGAGCATCTTGAACAGATCCTGACAAGTTTAATAAATATATGTAATCAGGATGATACTCTTGAGCATGGTGATGATGTCAAAAGTGCAGCGATCTCCGTTCAGCTTCCAGCAATTTGTGAGAAAGAAGCCCATGACTCTTGCCTAAGATGCCGAAAAATGCTTAAAAATAAAGGTCCTGAAGATAAAGACGTACAAACTATGCTATTTGCTCTTAAGTGTCTGCACACTGTAGTCAAAGCATAATAGTTTTACCATCTTATGAGCAAGAGATTGTAATAACTCACTACAGTGGATACATTACAAATCTTTTCATGGAACATTGCTTCCATCAGGAAGTGGTTGCCTGACTTACATCATATTAGTGCAACCAAGAATATTGATGTCATCTGTTTGCAGGAATGTAGATTGAAAGATGGAGCACCTCCACCAAACTTGCCTGGATATGCAGCTTATAACCTAAGGTCAACCAACTGTTGTGTGATGTATGTCAGAAAGAACTTGCCACATTCACTCCTTTCCTGGCAGAGTCGAGTTAACATGCAGTATCATGGTGTCAAAGTATATGCAGGCGATTTTTCCATAAACATTTTTAATCTCTATGCCCCAGCGAACCAGCTTCGACCTGATGCTTTACCAGATCGCATCAATAGTGAACCTACCATCATTCTTGGAGATTTTAATGCCAGACATAAGAATATTGGTGGGTCTATAACAAACACCAATGGAACTAAACTAGTGAGATTGCTAAATGAGCATGATAATGTTCGAATTGTGGGCACTACTGAGCCTACTCACATATATGGTGGCATACTAGATCTGTGTCTTGGATTTAATACATCATATACGATGCATGACTGTCATAGTTGATCTTCTATCTGATCACTTCCCAAGACTAACAACTGTCAATCTTGATCACATCTCCAGCAATCAAGGAGCTAAATACAGAAGGAAACTTATTCTCAAACCAGAACACAGAAACAACTTTATTAACCACTTGGATCAATGGTATAAGAATTACGAGCCCATTGGCACAAAAATTTAATGATGATTTAATTACCACTATTGAGTGTTCTCACAGATCAAGTGGGCAGGAATAGGAAACAAAGACCCTCCACTATAAATAACAATAAAAACCAATGTAAATACTATAATGATCCACAGCTGCGCAATCTAACACATGCAGCTAGGAGGATTGGTAAAGCATACCGTGAATGTAGAACCCCAGACCTGCTCAGAACGTTCCAAGCTGCACTAACAAATGCAAGGAATAAAAAGGAAGAACTTAGGCAACAGGAATGGGAACAGTTTGTTAGTGGATTAAATAGGTCCACCCCTTTGAGTTTGGCTTGGAAATGTATAAATAAAATAACCAGGAAAAAGACTGGCAATGTTGCTCATCCCTTTCCTCTTGAAAAAGCAAATGACCTCATAAATGACTGGTCCAAAACATCCAGGCATGAAAGCCTTCCGTCTCATATTAGAAAAAAATTAGAGAGTACTTCTGAAGAAATGTTGAAACTGATTAATTTTATGAGCCAAAATATTGATGAGAGTGATTACCTCTTTACCGAGTATGAATTAGATAATGCATTAACCAAAGGTCGATCAACTGCTCCTGGAGAGGATGGTATAACCTATGATATTCTCAGAACTCTAAGGCACGTGCCTGATAACCCTTTGTTGGCACTGTATAATCTCAGTTACATTGAGGGCGTTCTTCCTACTTCCTGGACCAATAGTCTCATTGTGCCTATCCCTAAGCCCCAACAGCCTGATACATTTAGGCCGATCTCCTTAACTAGTTGTCTTTGTAAAACTTTTGAAAGAATGATGCTTAACAGACTGTACTACAGAATCAGACACCAACTTTCCCCCTACCTCTATGGGTTCATGAAAGGTAAAAGTGTGCAGAACTGTATTTCCACCTTTCTCACTGCACACACCTCTACTAGTTTTACCACTTTTCTTGATCTAAAATCTGCATTTGATATTGCGAACAGAACCGTTATACTACATGAACTAGCCAAAATGAATATTGGTGGTAGCTTACTCTGCTGGATAATAGGATACCTGTCAAATAGAGTATCCTCTGTCTTTTACCAAGGCTTCAGAAGTGATTCTAAAGAAATGTCTTTAGGTACACCGCAGGGAGGAGTTCTTAGTCCCATGCTATTTAATATTCTGATTAATGCTCTCCTAAATGCTCTACCTGCCTCACCTAAACATATAGCTATAAGCTATGCTGATGATATCATGATCCATACAACAGGGCATAAGAAGAATACCATTCTTAATGAAGTTCAAGCAATTTGTAATCGACTAGGCCTCATAATATCTTCCTCTAAAACAAAGATATTAACAAGCAAACGACATCCCCCACCCATCTATTTGCAGGGTGAAATCATTAGCTACGTTAAAACTTACAGATATCTTGGTGTAGATGTACCCTTTAACAAATCCACTATACCACAACTAAACAAGAAATGCAAAGCTAGGCTAAATGCTCTCAAAGCTGTTGCTGGCTACAACCCCAACTATGGTGTTAATGTGAGAATCGTGAGAATGATGTACATAGCCTATGTTAGGTCCTTAATTGATTATGCTGCTCCCATGTTGATATTAGCTAGAGAAAGTTCTCTCCGACCCTTGGAGTTAATGCAAAATGAAGCTCTCAGGATTATTCTTGGCTGTCCCAGATCTACAAAAGTTCTTAACATGAGGAAGGAGCTTGGTATTTCTAGTATCAGTGATAGGATTGTTGAAATTAACACTGTACTCGGTATTAGAATGTTGAGAAACGAACCAGACACTGTCACAGTGAATCTTACCAAGTGTCTAGAGGTAAATACACACAGATCTAAATTGATTGTGAAAACGTGTAATTGCATTAAGTTTTATAACCTACATGAACTGTATCACTGTAGGCAACAAGAGCATTTCACCCCTCCATGGAAGATGTGTTCATTTAATATCACATACCTACAAGTCCCTCCCAAGAAGCTCATTGCTAGTAATCCCTTCCTTAAATCTCTTGTTAGAGCAACTGCTCAAGAAGAAATTTTACACCTAGCCGGTAGTAATAAGTTATCACAAGTAATATACACTGATGGATCTAAACAGGAGTCTTCTGGCAGGGCTGCATCTGCTCTTGTTGCCACCTCCCTAGTTAAGAACGATAATAAATTTGTTGAGTTAGGCATAAGAATTAACAACTGGGCGTCTACACTGCAAACTGAATTGTTTGCAATCCTAATGGTGCTAAAGCTAACCTATGACACTGAGCTTGACTCTATCATCATTACTGATTCTATTTCATCATTGAAGGCTCTTGACTCATATAATGACTCCAACAACATGCTCATTGGGGAAGCCAGGCATAGATACTCAAAAATTAGGGACAAAGGAATTAATGTACAATTGCTATGGATCCCATCACACATTGGATTACTCCTTCATGATAAAGTTGATACGTTAGCCAAGAAGAATACCCAGAAGGAGAATGTAGAATATAACTTTGGTATAACTGTGTCTAGCATTAGGAATAATATTAAGAGAGAAGTAAATAATGAAAATGATTGTTATAGGAATGCAGTTAGAAGCCTGAGTAGATCTATAACCCACTATGATAACATGAACGTAGATAAGTATGTTTATGGAGCAACTTGCAATGTGAACAGACTGACTGATGTTGTAGTGGCCAGGCTTAGGCTTGGTTACAAGTACTTCTGGCAGTTTGGGAGACACACAGATGATGATCAAACTAAATGTAAATTATGTGATCAGGCATATGGTCACTCTCTTGAACACTATGTGCTTAATTGTCCACTTATTGAGGAATACAGAGACAGACAGTATAATAACCTATGTGACATGTCAAGATATCTTATTAATGAAAATAAGATACCAGATATACTAAGCAAATTTCCTAAATTTGCTTGTAACAGATAGGTGAACTATAGATATGTAGATATAAATCCATATGCATTCCTGTTAACCCTTTGGGGCCTAGTTCCTAGGCCTTTTGTGTATCCATATGCTCTCGCGCTACCGTCCACAGGATGGATATGGGGTGCACAATAAACTAGCCACTTCGGTGGCAAAATCTAAAATCTACAATCCTGCCTCGGTGGGAGACGGCCGACTTGTTAAAAAAAAATTATTAATATATAATAATATGTATTATAATGGGGAAGCACTAAACCCATAGGATTATACAGCCTGTGAGGGGGGAGGGGATGGAAGGTATTCAGGCTTAATTTATGGAACTGGAGCACAGATACAATTTCCTAGACCATGAGCCCCTCACCAGCATCAAGGAACGTCCCTCGAGGGGGAAGCTCGCAACCTGAATTTTGGACGGAGCGACAGCTTTATCCTGAAAAACTCGCATAGCGGGCACTCATCAGCAGAGGTTCCACTGTATTACTATATTTAAAAGGAGAAACTTTTGCTTTTCCTTTTGGGTCACCCTGCCTCAGTGGGATACGGCTGGTTTGTTGAAAGATGAAGAATTAAGTCTCAAGAATTTTAGTGTAAAGAACAAAAAGGCACAATATCATGACTGGAACAATATATGGCATTAAATTATTTATATTATCTCATATTTTAGCACGGTATGGTTGAATTTAGACAAGTTTAAGAGGTTATGAGTTATAAGCAATAGGAAAACTCAGTGTATTTTTCCAGAATGGTTGTTAATATTCCACTGTCGATAAAACACAGATATTTCTTGAAAATGTGAGAAAGTTGTTTCTGAATCCTTTGATTTCATTGCATTCCAGCACATAATGATGCAAGGTGTGAGAAAGGTCTATATGACAAAGTTCACATTTAGTTGTTTACATCAGCTGGTGATGGTGATAGCCTCTCATAGATACTGTAGCACAGCTGGAACCTAGCGGTAGTTACATCCAAGAGTTTGCTGATTGTGCTGGATGCACCAGACAAGTGGCTCCTGCATGACAGAATGGTGACAATTTTTCTAATTGGTGTCTCTCCCTCTGTCTAGAGTCAGTAGAGTTCATTTTATGTTATTTTCGTATTATTGTTCTCAAACTGCTGACAGCCCAAGATTGTAATCAATCAATTCTGTCATGCTTCTGAAGATCAATGTAAGGTGGAACCCACAGATGTACTCTACTCCACTGTCTACAGTCCTAGCATACCTGTGTCTGGCTTTTGACACAAACATGCCGCAACTGATGCTCCGAGAATTAAGAGCATTTTTTTTTTTTTGGGTTACACAAATCAATTTTACAGGCTAAGAGCTGCTATCTTAGCTCATTTCGAAGCCCAGCCCTACCTACGGTATACTACCATCCCAGAGGATGCGACCCACGACAGTCGACTAACACCCAGGTGTTAGTCGATGCCTAACGCCCAGGTGTTGGTCGACGCCTACCTAACGCCCAGGTGTTGGTCGACGCTTACCTGACGCCCAGGTGTTGGTCGACGCCTATCTGACGCCCAGATGTTGGTCGACGCCTACCTTAACGCCCAGGTGTTGGTCGACGCCTACCTTAACGCCCAGGTGTTGGTCGACGCCTACCTTAACGCCCAGGTGTTGTCGACGCCTACCTTAACGCCCAGGTGTTGTCGACGCCTACCTTAACGCCCAGGTGTTGGTCGACGCCTACCTTAACGCCCAGGTGTTGGTCGACGCCTACCTAACGCCCAGGTGTTGGTCGGTGCCTAATGCCCAGGTGTTGGTCGACGCCTACCTTAATGCCCAGGTGTTGGTCGACGCCTACCTAACACCCAGGTGTTGATCGACACCTAGGTGAACAGGGACAGCAATGAGGGAAACATGCCAAACGTTTCCACCCATGCCAGGGATCGAACACTTAGTATGTGAACTGAGTGTGTTGCCTACTGAGTCACTTTAGATACAGGGACACATTTGAATGTAAGGAGTACAGCAAAGAGTTCAGTCTGAAGGGTAGAAGACTCAAAAGATACAAAACAGTTGTTACTCACTGGAACATCCTGGCTTCTGAACTTTTGTTCAGAGAGCAGAGCTTGTAGGCTGAGGCACAGAATAGCACTACATTGAGGCCTAGCACAACAGAGGTAGGGCCATAGAAGAAGATGATAAGGGCGTCATCACCTGTGGACAGATAAATGTGAGAACGTAACCATAAGTAGGACCAGCTGGCTCATTGTGTTAACAAGTAGTACATGTTATTAACAAGCTATCCTAGGTCTTCAATATGGAAATGAAACAGCCTCGTATTTTGACGCATCTGTGAAAATCAGGCTCACAATAAAAACAAAAATCTAATTTTAGTCGAGGCGCATACGGTTGAGGAAGTAATTATGGGAATGTGGGAGATGGCCAACAGTCGCCCCCGACAGTCATTTTTATTTACCAATTTGATACACTGTATAAAGGGATTGAATAATATATGTTTTCAAACATGGCAAAGCCCATAGTTACGCAAAACATTTCGCAGACTTAAGAGTGGTTGAAATTAAATTATACTCGTATAACCAAAATGGTGAAGGTATCATGAATAAGTACAAATATCATTTAAATAACAAAACTTATTACAACAGCAATAAAGAAGAGGTAGTTAAGTACAATGAAGATGAGAATTACGTACAATAATCACCCAATAAAGGTAACCACCGTCACTGGCTAAGCTGGAAAGGATGGTTCAGTGGTAAGGGTGTAGCGAAAAGGTGATAAAATTGCAGTGCGCGCGCGTCCAAGTTCATTGTACTTGTAGATTATTATTATTATAATCAAGGGGGAAGCGCTAAACCCGGAGGATTATACAGCGCCTGGGGGGGGGGGGGATGTGGAAGGCATTCAGGCTTAATTCGGGGAACTGGAGCACAGATCCAATTCCCTAAATCAAGAGCCCCTCACCAACATCAAGGAACCTTCCTTGAGGGGAATTGTACTTGGAGAGAGAAAGTAATTTGAGGAAGATAGTTTCTTGTATTTTGAAGAAAGTGCTTAGAAGTAAAATGCGCTGTCAGGGATGTTTGTGATATCAACAAGGAATTAGATGGTATGAGAGAATTATTACGTCTTTATTTTATAGCCATATCTTTCTTCCTACTTTAAGTAGCATGGACAGTACTACAACCACACGTTTTCTTATTTAGCAGGTTTGACACAACATTTTGTTGTTACCCTATTATAAAATTTCACTATGAACACAAAAGCTAGCAATGACAACACCACACCCAACACCCCCACAATATCCGTTTATATAAGAGCTACAGCCAAGTCATTCACCCCCAAAGAGAAGTTTCCTTGACGTCGGTAAGAAGCTCTGGAACCAAGGAACTGAACCTGACCTCCCCTTCTTTGAAACGAACCTGATTGCAGCCAATTTCCCCAAGAGCTGTATGACCCCTACAGGTTTAGCGTTCCCCCACTAACATGAATAAATAAGTTATTCATACAACTGCACCACGTCGATCTACTCATTGCCCATGTCATAATGTATTACCACCGATCTCTACATGGTGACAGCTGGAGGGGAGAGGGATTAATATTCATACTCTATTTGCATTTTATAATTATCTGTCAATCTGTTTAAAATCTTATTTTGCCGAACATGACTCAGGTCGATAATTAGGATATTTTTTTTTTTGTAGTCTATATTTTGGGAGGGAGGGAAAGGTATCTTGTTTATCTGGGAAAAGAGGTGAATTCTTTTCACCCAGGTCTTTGTGATAACGTTGACCCGTACTCTGGAGCTTTCGTTCACTTGACAGTGGCCTTCAATTGGCTTAACTGCCCACCCCATAAAAAAATATTAGTGAAATTTTGTTTCAAAAAGTAGGTAGCATTTAACAAAAGTAGGTGATGTGGAATGCCCCTGATTATGCGAAACATTTTGGGCAGATTGTATGTTTTTTTTTTGTTTTGTTTTGTTTTTTTATTCGCCGGTATTCTCCCGGCCCGGGTCTTTTCCAAGTAGTGGTGACCCGGCCTTGGCTCCCTATCTGGGGAGTGTCTCGAGACGTAAGTCTCCCATGGGAGGAGGCACAAGTACCTCCTTGTATGGTTGAAGTTCAAGTTTGAATGCAAAGATTTATGTACGTACTGTATCAATATGAAGGGTAGTACTGCAGAATCGGAATGACAATTTTGGTTACAATTACTGGGGGAAGAAATATATTGGTAACACAAACTGGTTTCAACACTGGACTGGTTTCAAACGGTTTCGTTGTGCACCACCTAGCAGGTTATTAATAGAATATTCAAGAGGTTGCTAGTAGAATTGCAGTAAATCAACCATTCAAATCATTATGAAGCTGTGTGTAGTCTGTGGTCAGTCAAACAAACGGGCTTCCACATGCATAAATTGTCATTTCTGTGGAAATTCGTGTCACGCCCCTTGTGCAGATATCCAAGAACTAGCTACAAGCAGTATTAAAACAGGGAAGTGTTTTTGGGTATGCCCAAATGAGATAAATCTGTGGACTAAAATCACAAGGGTATTAAAAGAGGTCAACATCAAAGCTGCTTTCATAGAAAACCTGGAAGCTTTCTACAACAGATGGGAACATAAAAAGTCCGGGCTGAATGGTACTGCCCTTGATACTGGCCATGTAGTCAGAAACTGTAAGGCTGGAGATGATGTCCTGGTAGTCAGTAAATGGGGGGCTGATAGTGCTGTCCTGGGAGACAGTAATGGGGAAGCTGGAGGTGCTGTCCTGGGAGACAGTAATGGTGAAGCTGGAGGTGCTGTCCTGGGAGACAGTAATGGTGAAGCTGGAGATGCTGTCCTGGGAGACAGTAATGGGGAAGCTGGAGATGCTGTCCTGGGAGACAGTAATGGTGAAGCTGGAGATTTTGTCCAGGTAGTCGGGTATTATACGCAGGAAGGAATACATATGAATGACCTCATAGGGGACAGGAGCCATAGTAGGGAAACAAGTGTAGTCAAAGATAAGATAAAACCAATATTGCAAACTAGAAATACCGCAGGAAATAGCAAACAAGAGGACTCCACTAGCAATAGTGAGGATATATTACCAAAAACAAATGGTGGGAGCTCCATTGTTGGTGCTAGGGAGGATAGAAGTAAGACAGGGAAACATGCACCAACAGGGAATACAGTCACAGAAACCCAAGGCAAACGGAAACCAAGCCTGTGCACATACTATGCACTCGGTATCTGCTGGCATGGGAAATCTGGAAAAACAGATGGGACGTGCAACTATGACCACCCTAGGAAATGCCATGCCCATATGACAACAGGAAAATGCAAACTCCCTTCCTGTAAGCTTTTTCACCCTGAACTGTGTACCTCTTCAGTACAGGAAAGACTGTGCTATAACTTAAATTGCCAGGCATACCATCTAAAGGGGACAAAAAGATACAAAACATCCAGGCCATGGGAAAACCTGGGTAGCCACAGCCACTCAAGAGGGAGAGGTTTTTTAGTGCCAGGAAGGAAAAAAAACTGGCAGGAAATGGCAGAAATCGTACACCAAATCCAGTCATTCCTGGAGTGGAACCACAGTCGATGGCCTCCACTCCAAACCAACAGATACAGATACTAATGCCGGAAAAAAAAATCCCCCCCCAGTACCAACAATACCACCAGTCCGATAACATTCTTCTTTGCAAATATACAGGGTCTAAAGCCAGCAACAAACAACAAAATACCTTTCATCCGTGGACTGCTTGCAGAGGCAAAGGCAATGTTCGCGGCTTTCACTGAGACCCACATAAAGGATCACTTGGACAACGAAATATGGATCCCAGGTTACAACCTATACAGATGTGACAGAGTGAACAGGCAAAAGGGGGGGGTTGGCCTGTACATTGCAGAGTCACCTGTTTGCACAGAACTGCTAAATGCCTCAAATGATGTAGTGGAAGTTTTAGCAGTAAAGGTCGAGAACCAAAACCTAGTCATTGTGATAGTCTACAAGCCTCCGGATGCAACATCCCAGCAATTCCAGGAACAGCTGTTAAAAATTGACCACTGTCTGGAAAACCTTCCAGCTCCTGCACCCAACATCTTGCTCCTGGGGAATTTCAACTTAAGGCACCTAAAATGGAGGAATATAGCAAATAATATTGTTGCAGTAATAACACCAGGAGGCAGCTCTGATGAAAACTCACACTCACGCGAGCTTTTAAATCTCTGCACAAAATTCAATTTAAACCAGCAAATAATAGAGCCTACTAGACTGGAGAATACACTAGACCTCATCTTCACTAACAATGATGATCTGATAAGAAATATCACCATATCAAAAACAATATACTCAGATCACAACATAATTGAGGTTCAGTCATGTATGTGCGGAGCCCCAGACCGACATAATGAGATTAGTCACGAGGGAGCATTCACCAAATTCAACTTCAATAACAAAAACATAAAGTGGGACCAAGTAAACCAAGTCCTAACCGATATAAGCTGGGAAGATATACTAAGCAACACAGACCCCAACTTATGCCTAGAACAGATTAACTCGGTAGCACTCGATGTATGCACAAGGCTTATTCCTCTAAGAAAAAGGAGGAGTAGATGTAAAACAGAAAGAGACAGGCGCTCCCTTTACAGGCGACGGAAAAGAATAACAGAGCGGCTAAAAGAGGTCAATATATCTGAAATGCGTAGGGAGACACTGGTCAGAGAAATAGCAAGCATCGAACTTAAGCTAAAAGAATCCTTTAGGAGTCAGGAATCGCGGGAAGAACTAAAAGCCATAAATGAAATCGAAAGAAACCCAAAGTATTTCTTCTCCTATGCCAAATCAAAATCGAGAACAACGTCCAGTATTGGGCCCCTACTTAAACAAGATGGGTCCTACACAGATGACAACAAGGAAATGAGTGAGCTACTCAAGTCCCAATATGACTCAGTTTTTAGCAAGCCGCTAACCAGACTGAGAGTCGAAGATCAAAATGAATTTTTTATGAGAGAGCCACAAAATTTGATTAACACAAGCCTATCCGATGTTATCCTGACGCCAAATGACTTCGAACAAGCGATAAATGACATGCCCATGCACTCTGCCCCAGGGCCAGACTCATGGAACTCTGTGTTCATCAAGAACTGCAAGAAGCCCCTATCACGAGCCTTTTCCATCCTATGGAGAGGGAGCATGGACACGGGGGTCGTCCCACAGTTACTAAAAACAACAGACATAGCCCCACTCCACAAAGGGGGCAGTAAAGCAACAGCAAAGAACTACAGACCAATAGCACTAACATCCCATATCATAAAAATCTTTGAAAGGGTCCTAAGAAGCAAGATCACCACGCATCTAGAAACCCATCAGTTACACAACCCAGGGCAACATGGGTTTAGAACAGGTCGCTCCTGTCTGTCTCAACTATTGGACCACTACGACAAGGTCCTAAATGCACTAGAAGACAAAAAGAATGCAGATGTAATATATACAGACTTTGCAAAAGCCTTCGACAAGTGTGACCATGGCGTAACAGCGCACAAAATGCGTGCTAAAGGAATAACAGGAAAAGTCGGTCGATGGATCTATAATTTCCTCACTAACAGAACACAGAGAGTAGTCGTCAACAGAGTAAAGTCCGAGGCAGCTACGGTGAAAAGCTCTGTTCCACAAGGCACAGTACTCGCTCCCATCTTGTTCCTCATCCTTATATCCGACATAGACAAGGATGTCAGCCACAGCACCGTGTCTTCCTTTGCAGATGACACCCGAATCTGCATGACAGTGTCTTCCATTGCAGACACTGCAAAGCTCCAGGCAGACATCAACCAAATCTTTCAGTGGGCTGCAGAAAACAATATGAAGTTCAACGATGAGAAATTTCAATTACTCAGATATGGTAAACATGAGGAAATTAAATCTTCATCAGAGTACAAAACAAATTCTGGCCACAAAATAGAGCGAAACACCAACGTCAAAGACCTGGGAGTGATCATGTCGGAGGATCTCACCTTCAAGGACCATAACATTGTATCAATCGCATCTGCTAGAAAAATGACAGGATGGATAATGAGAACCTTCAAAACTAGGGAGGCCAAGCCCATGATGACACTCTTCAGGTCACTTGTTCTATCTAGGCTGGAATATTGCTGCACACTAACAGCACCTTTCAAGGCAGGTGAAATTGCCGACCTAGAAAATGTACAGAGAACTTTCACGGCGCGCATAACGGAGATAAAACACCTCAATTATTGGGAGCGCTTGAGGTTCCTAAACCTGTATTCCCTGGAACGCAGGAGGGAGAGATACATGATTATATACACCTGGAAAATCCTAGAGGGACTAGTACCGAACTTGCACACGAAAATCACCCACTACGAAAGCAAAAGACTTGGCAGACGATGCACCATCCCCCCAATGAAAAGCAGGGGTGTCACTAGCACGTTAAGAGACCATACAATAAGTGTCAGGGGCCCGAGACTGTTCAACTGCCTCCCAGCACACATAAGGGGGATTACCAACAGACCCCTGGCAGTCTTCAAGCTGGCACTGGACAAGCACCTAAAGTCAGTTCCGGATCAGCCGGGCTGTGGCTCGTATGTTGGTTTGCGTGCAGCCAGCAGCAACAGCCTGGTTGATCAGGCTCTGATCCACCAGGAGGCCTGGTCTCAGACCGGGCCGCGGGGGCGTTGACCCCCGGAACTCTCTCCAGGTAAACTCCAGGTAAACAGTAAGTGCAAATAATATTCTTTATCTTGGTCTACTGCTTTGAATACCTTAGTAAAAAAAGTCAGTAAATTCGCAAGGCAAGAACGCCTTTCATAAAACTGTGCCGAGATCCTTTGATCAGATTTTATCCTTCACGGTGGCTTCAAACTGAATGAGGAATTCTTGATTCCATCAGTTTCTGACAGTTGAGGTTAGGCCGAAAACTCTAGAACTGCAGACACATTCATCACCTTCAAAACTACCGTTAGACAACATCATATCTCCCTGATACACCCCGTCAACTAACCACATGAAAACCACCTGGTGGTTCACACTTACAATCACTCACCCATTTGACTATAAGCACAGAAATACGAATCTTAATTTTAAAATAATAAATCCTAACTAGTCATAAGTTTGCCTGTGATACTCCAATACAGAAACTATGTATTGTGCCAAAACAAAAGCATTCACATTGCTAAACTCACAAACTAGTATTTAGGTACTTAGTCATAATACCAACTTACTCCATAATTTATAATGATTTAGAGTTAAGAATTAATGTAAGTCTGCCCGAAATGCCTAGCCATGCTAGATGTCCTAGTGGCCCCCTCTGTAATTAGTATTTTATTACATGTAAACCACACAATAACCAAAATCTGTAAACCCCGCATTGTAATCCTTATAGAGAAGAAACTTGATTGATTGATTGACTGATCTATAATTTTAAGCCCAGGGTCTATCCCCTGCTTTTCCGGTACGATACTAGCTTGTAGTGATCTGTTGAAGAGACTAAATGGTGAAATTCTCATTTCATCTTATCATTACAAAGAAATTATTACACTATTAAAATTCTGCTACTTTAATTCTTCTAAACAGCATCATGTTCCTACACCACATGCGACATTCAAAGCACAGTTGTAGATACTTAAACTGCTAACAGCCACTTGAGAAGATTAGGCCAATATATGCATTCTCAATTACTATTCTGTTTACTTTTTACAGCCTGTTTAGCTGTAAATGTTATTTTTTGTACCCATGGATGGGACATCAGTTGTATATCAACCTGTGGGGACATTACCTAGCACTACATCAGCTAACGAGACAGCGACTCACCTGAGAACCAGCATCTGGCTTGGCCGAAGTTGGGTTTAGGAAGGCCTGACCCGTCGAGCTCTTCAGAGAAGTCCCTGGCGATGGCGAGAGAGGTGAGGAGGAGGGCAAGGCCCCATCCATAGGCTGAGAAAATGGCGAACCACCGGCTCACCCGTCCGTATGACGCGTCGCTCTTCCACCTGCAATGCACTTTGTATAATGAGGAACAAGAAGGGAAAAATGTAACACAGCATTATAAATACATATGTACACTGCCTCGTATAATGCGAGACAAAAATGAACATCTCTTGCTACTTTCTTATCTATTCTGTGATTTGCCTCACCCTTTGTAGACCCATCTGCCCATGATGACACTCTTCAGGTCACTTGTTCTATCTAGGCTGGAATATTGCTGCACTCTAACAGCACCTTTCAAGGCAGGTGAAATTGCCGACCTAGAAAATGTACAGAGAACTTTCACGGCGCGCATAACGGAGATAAAACACCTCAATTACTGGGAGC
This sequence comes from Cherax quadricarinatus, assembly GCF_038502225.1. Lineage (NCBI taxonomy): Eukaryota > Metazoa > Arthropoda > Malacostraca > Decapoda > Parastacidae > Cherax > Cherax quadricarinatus. The sequence goes on from NC_091305.1 coordinate 12,465,519, forward strand.
GCTTGAGGTTTCTAAACCTGTATTCCCTGGAACGCAGGAGGGAGAGATACATGATTATATACACCTGGAAAATCCTAGAGGGACTAGTACCGAACTTGCACACGAAAATCACTCACTACGAAAGCAAAAGACTTGGCAGACGATGTACCATCCCCCCAATGAAAAGCAGGGGTGTCACTAGCACGTTAAGAGACCATACAATAAGTGTCAGGGGCCCGAGACTGTTCAACTGCCTCCCAGCATACATAAGGGGGATTACCAACAGACCCCTGGCAGTCTTCAAGCTGGCACTGGACAAGCACCTAAAGTCAGTTCCTGATCAGCCGGGCTGTGGCTCGTACGTTGGTTTGCGTGCAGCCAGCAGCAACAGCCTGGTTGATCAGGCGCTGATCCACCAGGAGGCCTGGTCACAGACCGGGCCGCGGGGGCGTTGACCCCCGAAACTCTCTCCAGGTAAACTCCAGATACATTCATTCGCAAATATCTAACCACATACATTCACTTTCTCAAAACTCCTTTCACATGATACCCATTCTTTCATTTCCTAGATTCTCTCTTCTTACACTCATCACTTTGCTCTTGTCTGCATTCTCTTTCAACTTTTAAACCTGAATCACTCATAGTTATTGATGACATTTTCTGACCTGTGATAATTCCCGTGTAGCAATATTATTTTTTAAAACCACACTGGCCGTCTCCCACCAAAGTAGAACGACCCGAAGAAAGAAACATTCACCATCATTGCCTTGCCAGAATTTTAATAAGGCTAGGATTAGAGCATGCTTCAATTCATGTACTAGAATGTAAAGAGGAGCTTAGCAAACCCTTGGCTAGTCTTTTCAACATCACTACAAACTGGCATAGTGCCAGACAAGTGGAAAATGGCAAATGTGATACCTATTTACAAAGCAGGTGACAGGTTCATAGCTTCGAACTATAGACCAATAAGCCTTACCTCCATAGTTGGAAAATTTATGGAATCAAGAATTGCCGAGGCAATTCGTATTATTATTATTATTATTATAATCAAGGGGAAGCGCTAAACCCGGAGGATTATACAGCGCCTGGGGGGGGGGATGTGGAAGGCATTCAGGCTTAATTCGGGGAACTGGAGCACAGATCCAATTCCCTAAATCAAGAGCCCCTCACCAACATCAAGGAACCTTCCTTGAGGGGAGGCAATTCGTAGCCATCTTGAATGGCATAAATTGATTAATGAATCTCAGCACAGTTTTATAAAGAGGCGTTCCTGCCTTACGAATTTACTTTTTTCACCAAGGTATTTGAGGAGGTAGATCATGATAATGAATACGATATTGTGTATATGGACTTCAGTAAGGCTTTTGATCGAGTTCCACATCAAAGACTATTGAGGAGAATTAAGGCACACGGAATAGGAGAAATTTTTTCCTGGGTAGAGGCGTGGTTGACAGGCAGCAGAGAGTTTGCATAAATGGGGAGAAATCACAGAGGGGGAGCATCATGAGTGGTATTCCACAGGAGTCAGTGTTGTGCCCTTTGTTGTTCACAATTTATACAAACGACACTGATGAGGGAATAAATAGCGACATAAGCAAGTTTGCTGATGACACCAAAATAGGTCGCCTAATTCATTCTGATAAGGACATAAGAGCACTCCAGGAAGATTTGAAAACTGATGCAGTGGTCGGAGAAGTTGCAGATGCAGTTTGATACAAACAAATGCAAAGTTCTAAACATAGGACAAGAAAATAATTATGCCACATATAAACTAAATAAAGAAGATCTTAATATTACTGATTGCGAAAAGCATTTGGGAGTTCTGGTTAACAGTAATCTAAAACCAAGACACCACTCAAGAGAGGTTCCTTGACACTGGTGAGGGGCTCTTGATCTAGGGAATTGGATCTGTGCTCCAGTTCCCTGAATACCTTTCATTCCCCCTCCCCCACAGGCACTGTATAATCCTACGGGTTTAGCGCTTCCCCGTGATTATAATATAATAAAACGAAGACAATAATGCATAAGTGCTCGCAATAAGGTGAACAGAATCCTTGGCTACATGTCAAGGAGCATAAATAATAATTTACGACGTAAAATTTTGTCTGCGAGTACAGTATACACACGAAAGATAAAAGGATATGTGCAACCTAACATTTTCGGTGATTTTACCAACATTACTATACACAAGAGTTTAGTTGGCATTTAGACTGAGGGGGGGGGGGCTCGTAATAAATGTATTCATCAATCATAAACAATTATTACAAACATTATCGTAATAAACATGTGAATTATTATTTATATTATGTGAGCAAATTACCTGTATGACGTTTATTATATATATATATATATATAACTCGAGATTGTGGCATTAATAGCAACGCTTTTCTTGACGAACGAGGCAAGCGAAAATTTTTGTATGCAATAATTTCGCAAAAATCATTCTGAACCTAAGGAAAAAAATATATTTTATTGTGTTTATTATTAAATTACCGTCAAGTTATCTAAAATATATTCAGTTGGATTAGGCTAAATTAAATTGCGCTTGTTATAATAAGGTTAGGTAAGTTTTCTAAGATTCTTTTGGTACAAAATTATTAATTTTTACATTAACATAAATGAAAAAAATATATCCTTAAACGTATGAGAAAATTATATATATATATATATATATATATATATATATATATATATATATATATATATATATATATATATATATAAATAATAGTCTGCACGATTTTTTTATACAAATTAAATAAATATACCGTGCACTACTGGAGATGATGTTTATAGGTTGCAAACCATTTAGAGCATGTCCAAGGTGAAAAGCCTACAGCAAGATCCTCACAGCTGGAGCACGCGGCGTCACCAGCACTGCGTATATGGTAAAACTATGCAAATCCTTAATTATCATGTTTGTATTCTGAAACAGCCAAAGATGAAATTAGGATCGCCTATCATCTACATAGGCTGTAATGTAGTTATTATGACGATATGTTCTCTCGCCTCTTGGGGCAAAACCTAACAAATTTAGTTGTTCAGGATATTATTTGCCAGTATGGTTTTGCGATTTATAGTGACACTAATCCTGCCAGTTATTATTATAATTGATGGTTAGACACTATCATGGACGGGAATTTTCTACCCATCAACACTGTCGCACAATCTTTATTTATATTATGAAAAACACTTCTATAGTTGCTGCCTTTCTGATCTTCGTCCACAGTGATAAACATATAATATGCTTTGGTCTTACCCTTACAAAAAAAAAAAAAAAAAAAAAAAGCTGCTCCAGGCACTGGTGACGGCTATAATTTAGGTCTTGATTCTGACAAGTTCATTGTTGCTGCTTTAACTAACTTCTTGAGTACCAGACCTGATGAAGGGTTCATAAAAATGTGTTTATTATATATGTTTCGGGTATAAAAAATGCATATTGTTACATTAAATCGCAACCTTAGTGCGTCTTAAACACGCTGTCATATGCATTTATGAAGGTGGTGGCGGTGATGGCAGTGGCGGCGATGGCAGTGGCGGCGGCGATGGCAGTGGCGGCGATGATAGTGGTGGCGATGGTAGTGGCGGCGATGGCAGTGGCGACGAGTAATAGTGTTTAATAAATTTATTTAGGTACAGGTACACATAAGTACAGTTACACAAATTTAGGCGACTGATTATCATACATGGTAATGTGTGTGTGAATAACCTAGGATAAATAACAAAAAAAGGCACAATACCGTGACTGGAACAATACATAAATAACCCGCACATAGAAGAGGAGAGCTTACGACGACGTTTCGGTCCGACTCGGTCCAAGTCGGACCGAAACGTCATCGTAAGCTCCTCTCTTATGTGCAGGTTATTTGTTTAACCTAGGATAACCCCCCAAAAAAATCAAGACGAAGCCACTTATTTCTACTGGGGGTCCTTGTTTAGTGGTGATGATTACTGTAATGGTTCTGGTGGCGAGGATAACGGAAGTGATTGCAGTGATTATTATTATTATTATTATTATAATAAAAAAGAATTGCTAAACCTACAGTGATGACAGTGATAGTGCTGGTGTTAGTTCTAGCGTTGGTGGCAGTGCTGGTGTTAAACAGTGAGGATGATGGTGATAAGTTCCATTGGTAGCGATCATGCAGGTAGCTGTGAATATGATGGAAAAATAGTGGTAATGGTCGCCTTTGTCAGTTTGATGCAGGCTTTATGAGAGAGGGAGGGAGGGAGAATTAGAAATAAATTATATTTGTATATCAATCGTTGTGTAACCGTTATTAAGATTTCAGGAATGATTACATGTAATCCTTTGACCCTCTACTATTTGGCAACATATTTTATTATTATAATCAAGGGGGAAGCGCTAAACCCGGAGGATTATACAGAGCCTGGGGGGGGGGGATGTGGAAGGCATTCAGGCTTAATTCGGGGAACTGGAGCACAGATCCAATTCCCTAAATCAAGAGTCCCTCACCAACATCAAGGAACCTTCCTTGAGGGGTTGTGGCAACAAAATCAGTTATGTTGTTGCACTGACATAACCGTCGCTGGTGTCAGCAGGGAGAGAATGGAGCCAGAAGACTCCTAGCGAGTGCAGCAGCTTCACCAGGAGGCAGTGGCGCCATATCGCCGAGAGGCACTCCAGCAGTGCCAGCGTCCTACAGTGGAGTGTGGTTGGTCATTTCAGTTTGAATGTCTACTTCATGTATCTATTTAATTCAATGCCTACGCAGATGACTATTCCTAACTTTTAATTATATAAAAAGAGATACGTCCTACTGCTTAGAGGCATACGTGTTAAACACTTTTTTTAGCGAATAATAATTACTACTACTCCTAGGTTAATAAAAAAAATGATGACAGGTTATATTTGTTACTGGGGAAAATACCGATGATGATAACGATGGGGATCTCGTGAGTATCATGTAAACTTTAAAGCATTCAACGACTGAAAAACCTTAGGTAAACGAAACAAGTAAAGCAGCTAAAACCGTTACCCTGTTAGGTCGCAGCTCACATTTGTTCGACAGCAGTGATGCCAAAGCAAAAAATAACTGTACTAGGCACACCGCTCTCTTGAATGACTTGGCCTCCCATCCCAACTTGCAACTTCTCGACAAGATGGAGAGGAGCACGCAAGGCAAACTAATCGTGAGCTCTGACCTTGTCTGGTTGGAAATGTTCCTTTAGCAGTGCCTGCCACATTTGACATGTCAAAGTTCATAGTTTATCCTCACATGACTCAGTTTGGGGACAACAGAATACACAAAGCTTTCAGCCATCATTAAATTCACTTTCTAATGACATTTTTTGCATATGCTATTATTCATTCCTCCTCTAACTTACATCTGGAGAATATTTTCCCTTTAAAGTAAGTCGCTATTACCCAATAAATTGTGCATCTTTATATTATTACTAATAAAGCATATGATAAACCCAGTGAGGAGCAGGGGTGCCGTGGGGACAATAAGGGAACACTGTATCAACATCCGGGGACCCAGACTATTCAACATCTTACCAGAAGATATCAAAAACACGGCTGGAACAAGTGTAGAAGCCTTCAAGAGAACACTGGACAAGTATCTTCACCAGGTGCCAGATCAACCAGGCTGTGATGAATATGTGGGGAAGCGGGCCTCCAGCAGCAACAGCCTGGTTGATCAGGCAAGCACCAGACGAACCTGGTCCATGGCCGGGCTGCGAGACTAAATCTTCAAAGGTATGATGCAGCCAGGCTCTTATATGAGCTGAGGTAGTACAACAATTAGTTTGAACACTTTTTGGAACTTTCATCCTTAATTCTTTGCAAACTTTGTGAGAGAGATGCACTGTGGAAGATAAACCTATTTACGTATAATTTTATAATGAAAGCTAACCACTACTAAGGTTATTTAAATATTATTATTATCGTCATGTATATATATGTGCCTGGAGATGTGTACCATAGAGATCAGGTCCGCCATACCTTTCCCGAAGGTCTTCAGGATTCATAAATAACAAAAAGGCACAATACCGTGACTGGAACGATACACAAATAACCCGCACATAAAAGACAGAAGCTTACGACGACGTTTCGGTCCGACTTGGACCATTGACAAAGTCGGACCGAAACGTCGTCGTAAGCTTCTGTCTTTTATGTGCGGGTTATTTGTGTATTGTCTTCAGGATTCGTTAATAACCTCACACTCCAAGTTATACGTGATGAATAAAAAAAAATCCATAGGTTCTCTTCATTCCTTATCAAACTTTGAGCATATGACATACTCCTACACGGCAATCTTGTATGTAAATTGAAGGACCATCAAATACGTATATGTATGCATAATAAATAAATAATATATATATATATATATATATATATATATATATATATATATATATATATATATATATATATATATAAAATATATATATAAAAATATATATATATATATATATATATATATATATATATATATATATATATATATATATATATATTCCGTCTAGCTGCCCTCTCAACTCTTATCTTGTGGGTTCCTTAGAGCTCTGCCCGTCGCCCAGAGTATCTGCTGTCTCCTGACGTCTGGTCCGCCTAGTTCTGCTCCTCAAAGGATCAAGTATCGCCCACAGCAACACCCAGACTTGACGTGTCCAAGATCACGTCATCACCTGCGCGTTAGCTCATGTCCCCTCATTCTTTCTACTCACCTCTTTCGCCACCACATTCTTCCGCTTCACCTTGTTCCTGTTCCTGTTCCTCCTCCGCCACCATCTTATTTCCACTTTTTATCCTATTTATTTACCATCCATATTTTTTCCTTCTCCACACTATTTCTCCTATTAATTTCTCCCCCCCCCCTTCCTCAGTTTACGATTTCTCTATCTAGGTCATATTCCGCCGATGGCCAATGATTCTTCTTGCTTCCTTTATCACCCAACCTCTTATTCTTCCTCTCGTCTCGCCTATCATTATTACCTACATCGTATTTTTTACCTTCTTCCCATGCCCTTCTTTTTATTCCCATGTATCTTATATCTATCCCCTTCTGTTTACTTTTTAAACCAATTCCTTATTTTCTACGATTGTTTGCAATTTACGATACTCTTTTCGTTCAAAATTCACCATCACCTTTTCTCCCATTGCTTCCCAGGTCCTTCATTCATCTTTATTCCTCTTTTCTTTCCCAGCCCCTCCTTTCCTTCCTATGTCCTACAATTCTCTCTACCTATTATTTCTCTAAATCATCCAAACACATGTTCGCCTACTTCAATACTCTTTTCTATTCACTCCGTTGTCCCCTTCCTTGTCCTTCCCTTCATTAACTCCATCTCCTCTTCCTTCTTCACACCCTTCTCTCCTTACCGGTCTCATTCCATCCCTCCTTCATACCCTTCTCTCTCCATCTAGTCAGCTCTTGGGTAGTTTCACCAGCGCCGCCACCACCAGGATCAGTCTTCTCACGTACACCACAACCCGTTTTCCTTACCTGCCCCAGCCACACCTGTTGAAGGTGGTGGTGGCGGCGGCGGTGACGAGACTCGCCCCTCCTTGCTCCTGATGCCACAGCAACCTCCAAGATTTACGATATCTCTACTGCGCTGTCTCTCTCTCTCACACTTTTTCAACCTTGGTAAGGACCCAAATATTAACACACAAACGAAAGGTTCGAACCTACGCTGGCTGCTGCCCCAGCCCTCACCAGGTTACCGTCCATTGTAGTAAACACTGCTAATGCTATGTGTAACAAGGGCGTTTCTACTCTCATCACATGGACTAAGGCACATACGTAAAAAATTTACCTAATAAACAATTATTCTCACTGTGGTCGCGAGTTCATCCAAGGAAGTCGTGGCTGAATGAATCTGAACACTTTAGTCTAATCCTGACAAGGCTGGGGAGATACTGCGCAGGTTCTGCATGGAGAAAGCTTCCAGATTCTAGATTTCGTCACTCAACCAATCACATTATGAACATGGCAAATAAACGATCCCCGTATTTTAGAGGTAGCAGAACAAACTTTTATTAGGACAATGTTTAGAGCCAAACAGCTTGCTCTGATACACTTGTCTTCGTATTCAGTGCTATCAACAGCACACTTTCCAACTAATAAGACTGGATCTTTTAAGCCCACTAAGCACTCCACACGTTTGACATATTGCTTCATGTCACTCAGGTGTCCTGCTTGCTCATTTTTCTCCCAGTACCGATTTGTATAATTATCATTCTTAAGTGTTACACTTCAGTGAATATAGAAATCTTTCAAATGGTATACCAAACTCTTGATTGTTGTGGAGGTTATTTCATGGGTTCGAGTCTTAGTCATGACACTCATGGCTATCTCCCCAGTCTGCATGTTAGCAGCTAATTATAATTCCCCATACTTATATTGCTAACCATGGATGGCTAAAGCTCCCGCTTCACACACGGAGGGACCGGGTTCGATTCCCGGCGGGTGGAAACATTTCGACACGTTTCCTTACACCTGTTGTCCTGTTCACCTAGCAGCAAATAGGTACCTGGGTGTTAGTCGACTGGTGTGGGTCGCATCCTGGGGGACAAGATTGAGGACCCCAATGGAAATAAGTTAGACAGTCCTCGATGACGCACTGACTTTCTTGGGTTATCCTGGGTGGCTAACCCTCCAGGGTTAAAAATCCGAACGAAATCTTATCTTATGCCATCAAATTTCTGGCGTTGCCGGGAACATGACTCACGAAATAGTAATGACACGATTGCTGGTCCAGTGGCTAACGCAACGGTCTGGAGTTTTGAGACTCTGATCGCGGGTTCTATCCCCGCCCGTGGTATGGTTTGTTGC
>NC_091305.1:12479301-12544301 GCF_038502225.1 Cherax quadricarinatus
GACACGTTCAGCAGATGGTGGAGTGATCTTACAAAACTGGCATTTTGTCCAGGATATTCTGGATATGACTTCAAAGACCAGTCTCTTGAAAGAGGGAGAGGATAATGCTGGGAAAGGGAAGGTGTGTGCCCTGGGATGGAATAAACGCTGGGGTCACATGACATCTTAAACCTGGAAAGTCTCCTCTAAGCACGTACAGTTTTTTGAAGGTTATCATTTTTCTTGGTGACTGGTTTATATTTGCACGTTTGATATATAGACTATTTTATTAATTCACACAGACATCAAACTTCATTCGTACGTACTGTCAAAAACTTATTTCCTATAAATAAATATTTCAGTAAAAAACTCAATAAAGTCAATGTTATAAGCCAGAGAGTAAGTTATGGTAGCGATCAATGATGACAATTGAAAATGATGACTGTAGAAAGGTTGACATTATTGCGACGCATGCCAAGACGCTATAAGGGCACTATATACCTGCACGGTGAGGCCAGGAAGCCAAGAAAGTCACAAATCGTGTATATAATACCCAGGTAGGAAGGACAAGAGGTGGGAAGCCCAGACAGCTGTTGCCAAGGTCGCCGCCATCACACAACTGTTGCCAAGTAACACCAACCACGGAACCTCATTCAAACATTTCTTAAAAAGAAACAAATGAACACAGAATACATGTACATCGAAAGATGTGCATCTGTGTGCATGTACAGTGTATACTTTAATCTCTGTCTTAGTGATTAAAGTATTCTTGAAGTGAAGTGACCAGGCGAGATGCATCTTCAATAACCATTGCGTAATCACTAGGCATTTATCCTAATACATCAACCAATAAAATCAGTATTTTCGTATTTAGTTTATTTACATACATTTTAAAAAGTATAGGCTAAATCCCTTTTATTTTTCAGTTATTCTTTTCTGAATACAAGCAGCATTACGAGGACAATGCTATTTAACGAGTATTTCTCCGTAAGTTATTTAAGAAGTCTTGACAATATTATGGATTATCATCATCTGAAGGAGAAACCAACAATGTTATCACCCCAAACGAGCCTCCAGCGATCACAATATTCTAACTCACATTTCTCAAAATCTCTCAGTGTTTAATCATTCTGTCAACCCATGCTAAGTATCATGGTTGGATTGCACAATGCATTAATCACATATAATGACGGGTGTGCTTTGACGTGTGATTTTTTTTTAGCAAGCTCTCAGTCGCAGTCAGAATTTACTACGATGCGACATGCTAGATCTTGGTAGAGTGCAGGCCAAACAGTTTATGAAATATAGCCAAGAAAATGCATTATGAGAGTCATGCAATACAGTGCAGTGTTTGTGATGCGCACAACATGCAGGTGCTAGGGTCAGCATGGTCGGCTCATAGATGAAAGATCCCAGGGTTGAATCCTGGGGTGGGCGAGACGTACTGTTAGATATTCACATCTACTGCCTCTATTCACCTAGCAGCAAATATCTATATTACAGTCTATTCACCTTGAAGCAACTATCTACATCTACTGTCTCTTTTCAATGCAGTAAATAGGTACCTAGGTGTTAGTGGGTCACTCCCTGGAGTGGAGGGATCGCTACAATTCATGCACAGTCCGATACAGCGAGAAAATTCCGAAACTCTTGTATATTAATTTTTCCTTGAAAATTATATATTTAAATATATCTTTTAAAGTTATATTACGGGGCCACGATTATTAAAAGAAGAGCCAAGCCAGTGGGGGGTCATTCATATTCTCTCTCTCCCTCTCTCTCTCTCTCTCTCTCTCTCTCTCTCTCTCTCTCTCTCTCTCTCTCTCTCTCTCTCTCTCTCCCCCCCTTTCCCTCTCTCTCCCTTTCTCTCTCTCTCCCTTTCTCTCTCTCTCTCTCTCTCCCTTTCCCTCTCTCTCTCTCCCCCTTTCCCTCTCTCTCTCTTTCCCTCTCTCTCTCTCTCTCCCCCCCCTTTCCCTCTCCCTCTCTCTCCCCCCCTTTCCCTCTATCTCTCTCCCCCCCTTTCCCTCTCTCCCCCTTTCCCTCTCTCCCTTTCCCTCTCTCTCCCCCTTTCCCTCTCTCTCTCTCTCTCTCTCTCTCTCCCTTTCCCCCTTTACCTCTCCCTCCCCCTTCCCCTCTCCCTCCCCCCTTTCCCTCTTTTTTTTTTTTTTTTACACAGGGTTTGACAAGGTTAAGGATCCCTAGCTTTATTGACAGCTATTTACAGGTTAAGGATTCCTAACTTTATTGGCAAGCTAAGAGCTGTTACCTACATCAGCTCATTTGAAAGCATTTTTATTGTTATGAGACATACAAGTAGGAAACAGGATGAAGTTGGAGCCATCTGTGGGCCAGCATTTTCATTTGATCAACTGACTATCTCGTTGACATCATTATGCTGTACGAATGTGTTCCATACTCTAGTCATCCTGGGTATGTATGATCTCAGATGGAGTGATGTTCTGGAGAAGGATACAGCCAGAGTGAAGTTGCTGCTTTCTGCCCGTCTTGTGGCATAAAAGCTTGTTTCACGCTGTCCTCGAAGTGGATCCAAGTGTGGTATTTTGACAATATTGGCCTTGTACATATCAGTAAGGCCACCCACATCCCTCCCATGTTGAAGGCTCTGCTGAAATGACAGATCTATCCAGGATGGGTCCAGGCGAGAGATGAGACGTCTTGCTCTGTTCTCTACTCTGTCAAGCAGTCGCAGATGAGAGGGGGGGGGGGCAGGCAAACCAAGAAAGTGGAGCATACTCAAGGTGCGAGCGTACTTGTGCCTCGTACAGGATCTTGCAACCCCTACTGTCAAGCAGATGGGAGATACGGCGAAGTGCTGTAAGCTTCCTGGCTGCCTTGTTTGCAAGATTTACAGCATGGTTCTTCATGGTTAGTTTGGAGTCAAATTTCACCCCAAGGATATCAACTTCTTCTCCAGGTGCCAACATCCTCCCATTCATCCTTACTACTGCACCAGCATTACCATCATGGTGCCTAGAGACGATCATCATTTGCGTTTTCTCAGGTGCAAATGTTACTTGCCATCTATTTCCCCAAGCTGATATAGCTCTCAGCTGGAGATTGATGTAGCTTAGAGCAGCTGGCATTTCTTCTCTTGGATAAGTGAATGTCAGTGTACAGTCGTCTGCATATGCACGTGATTCTGGGATGAGATGAAGAAGGTCGTTGAAGTAGACATTCCATAATGGACCCAGCACGCTTCCTTGTGGAACACTTGCCCCAATAGGATGTCTTGCTGATTCCGTTCCATTGAGAACTACACTTAGAGATCTACCATGAAGGTAATCACTGAGGAGACATAGCGTAGAGCCTGCAATTCCCAGTGCTTGAAGTTTTGCTAAGAGGCCCTGGTGCCACACCCGGTCGAAAGCGCCAGCAATGTCCAGTGCTACCACACAGCTGACTTTGGATTCATCTCTCTCTCTCTCCACCCCCTTTCCCTTTCCCTCTCCCTTTCCCTCTCTCTCTCCCTCCCTCTCTCTCTCTCTCTCTCTCTCCCCCTCTCTCTCCCTCCCTCTCTCCCTCCCTCTCTCTCTCTCTCCCCCTCCCTCTCCCTTCCTCCCTCCCTCCCTCTCCCTTCCTTCCTCCCTCCCTCCCTCTCCCTCCCTCCCTCTCCCTTCCTCCCTCCCTCTCCCTTCCTCCCTCCCTCTCCCTTCCTCCCTCCCTCTCCCTCCCTCCCTCCCTCTCCCTTCCTCCCTCCCTCCCTCTCCCTTCCTCCCTCCCTCCCTCTCCCTTCCTCCCTCCCTCTCCCTTCCTCCCTCCCTCCCTCTCCCTTCCTCCCTCCCTCCCTCTCCCTTCCTCCCTCCCTCCCTCCCTCTCCCTTCCTCCCTCCCTCCCTCTCCCTTCCTCCCTCCCTCCCTCTTCCTCCCTCCCTCTCCCTTCCTCCCTCCCTCTCCCTTCCTCCCTCCCTCCCTCTCTCTTCCTCCCTCCCTCCCTCACTCTTCCTCCCTCCCTCTCCCTTCCTCCCTCCCTCCCTCTCTCTTCCTCCCTCCCTCCCTCTTCCTCCCTCCCTCCCTCTCTCTCTCTTCCTCCCTCCCTCTCTCTCTCTTCCTCCCTCCCTCCCTCTCTCTTCCTCCCTCCCTCCCTCTCTCTTCCTCCCTCTCCCTCTCTCTTCCTCCCTCTCCCTCTCTCTTCCTCCCTCTCCCTTCCTCCCTCTCCCTCTCTCTTCCTCCCTCTCCCTCTCTCTTCCTCCCTCTCCCTTCCTCCCTCTCCCTTCCTCCCTCTCCCTTCCTCCCTCTCCCTTCCTCCCTCTCCCTTCCTCCCTCTCTCTTCCTCCCTCTCTCTTCCTCCCTCTCTCTTCCTCCCTCTCCCTCAGAAGCGAGGCGTCATTTTACCTTGTACAAGTGAATTTATTCGTGCTTTCTACTTTCGTAAACTAACCTCAGAATGCTCCAGCTATTAAAAAAAATCGGATTTCGTTCAATTGTTTGACGTGACGTCTGACTTTCATGCAAGAGGTCTGAGGGGCTAAGAAATGACGCTGTTGGTGATGGCACTGGAAGGGGGAGGGAGAGAGATGCTGTTAATTACTGTATATCTCTTATTAACAATATAAAGACTTCATAATTAGCTGATGCAGATATGTAAATAAAGGTAGGAACCCTTAATCTAACCTTGTAAAACCCTTGTGTAAAAGAGAGAGAGAGAGAGGGAGAGAGAGAGAGAGAGAGAGAGAGAGGTATTCTCCTTCCTGTACAAGTAGACAGGATCCACTGCAATAATAAGATGACTGCTCTTCCCTGGTGACCACTTTCAGAAAGCTGCCAGCCAGTAACCCATTAAAGAATGGCAACGTAGAAGACGCCTGTGGGACAAGTTTATCAGAGGCCATGAAACATTAGTATGCATGAGACAGTAAGCGCTCGCCACAATCTAGAAAAATTGGAATAAACGCCAAGGAAAATGAGCGATGAATGTTGAGAAGAAAGGGGGAGAAAAAAAAAAGATTAGGAGGCATATGAAGAGGCAGGAAAGCAAAGAAAAAAGAAGAGATTAAGATGTCATCTTCGGGATGTGAGAGGAAAAATAAATGTGAAATGGTATTAAACAAAACATAAAAAAAACTCATTTTTCCTCGTATTATCCATGGTATAGGAAAATGAGACGAGGAAAAACAAAGAAAGTAAATTTCCATTTTCTTTTAGTTACAGTCTTTTGTTTCAGCTACGATGATTGTGAGGAAGAGGTAGCGAAGGAGGTAATGAAAGCGAATAGCGAACGAACAAAGTTAGGTAGAAAAAAGAGAGCTAATTAAAAAATAACAGACTAGTCAATAAGTAAACAAATAAAACAAGGAATACAACAATGCTTAAAACAGGTGCTGGACACAGCGGTTTGTTAGGCATCATTTTCGTCAATAGCCAGGAATTTTCTTTGACCCGTTTTCCTAGTAATTTTTTCATCCCGGATTTTCCCTTTCCTTATAATTTTAGATTGTGTCCCAAGGAGTGAGTTTACTGGGCAGTGCGACTTACCCCATTATTATTATTATTCGAGTTATTATTTTTATTACTGAGGGAGGCGAGCCAGTGGCTTACCACCCACAATATTGATGAAAAGTCACGCTGTAACGTTTCCCTTTGTTAGAGTTTAATAACGTTATACCACAACTTGATAACACTATACAGAGCGAAATGTTGTCCTGATAAAAGCTTGTCCCGCAACTCTTCTATTCTTGGCTGTCTCAGTATACAAGTATCAATGTTTGCAAACTCAGTAGTCTTATCGTTGCCTTTGCAATCGATTATCACCTACTGTGCTTGCGATAAATCCTGCATGCTTGGTGGAAAACTGCAAGCGGGAGACTCACCAGACTGTTAGAAAGACGTTGAAGCAGATGACATTGAGCCAGAGGAAGGCGGACAGGTACCAGAAGTGCATCATCACAGCTGTGGGTACACCAGCATCATTAGTATTACACAGGTGCGATCAATCACTATGGTGTAGTGCACTAACTCTGTTACAGTTGCACACGCAGAGTGCACCAGAATTCTTAGAATTAAAATTAATGTATGGTCATTCAGTACAAGAGTGAGAGACACCATTATCATTAGAATCAGAAAGGTGGGAACGTCACTACAGCTGAGAATTAAGAAGGGAAAGTGAGACTGAAAGTGAAGAACATTTTGACATTTCTCAATATTTCATTGATATCTGCAATAATTTCAAGAATTTTTTCAGTTTTACAGGCAAGTGACCAATGAGTTAAAGATTATTTTCTCGTATTTCCAGATTATATTATTCACGAATAAGCGTTAAAACCTGTTGGGGCCATAGAGTGATGTGGAATGGGAAATAATCAGGTTTGATCCACAGAAGGAATGGGGAACTCCGGTTCCTTGGGACAAGATCCCTTTACTGGCATCAAGCATTTCCCCCACACACTATCGCGAAACTGACTCCCTCATGAACTAATCAAAGATCACCTGCCGAAGGTACTGAATAATATTACCAAACTCAAAATGCACGATTATTATTATTATTATTACTTTAATGACATATACAATAATGGTAAACTTGATGACTAAGACACTCATGAATACTTGAGTAGCTGTAATTTGAATGTGAGGTGGGGGTTTCTAGGAGATAAAGGTGGTGTAGTAATACACTTGAGTATGGCTGGTAGCACTTATATTTGCAGAGTCATGAGGGGAAGCCCAGCCTAGCCTTCTTGCCTGTAGGTCTATCCTGGAACAGAGAGAGGCAGGGCGACAGATGCTCACACGTGGCACCACGTGACGTCACACATGCTAGCTGCTGAGCCTAGCTGAGCAGGGAGCCTAAATGTATATACGAGTGATATCTACAATATACTACACAGGCATATATAGGGGGAATTCAGTAGCTATGCTGACAGCTCGGTCATGTTATGTATGGCATCTCGACATACCATACTCTACAGGCTGAACAGGCAGGTGGCTCTGGGCTGATTCTATACACTAGCAAAGACATATGTAACTTAGAACTAACCACAGAATTGGTAATGGGATATACTCGACTGAATGAATAACACAGGATGGATATTACTGTAACAGCTGGTAAATGTAATGGATGGTATCGTAATGCATTACGAATTATAGTAACAAATCACAGTACAATAAAAGATAGAAATGATCGATCGATCTGTATTCATGTATTCTACGGATTCTGAGGAAGAATATATATTTACAAAGGGGAAGTAATTAACAGCAAAGGCAGACCTGGTGTGTACGGGTCATCACTGCTAAATCTCAGAATTCGGAGGGAAAGTGAACAAACAAGTTAACAACTTCATTCAACTTGATCATCTAATTATACAGACTATGTACATTTAAACCCAACTCTGTGAGGGTAAGATTACATATGCAGAATGGTTATCATCTCTGGGAGGATCGAAGTCTTTTGCATGGCTAACGCATGCCTTGGTTGAGGGAGATCTGAATGAGTATCTACAAAAGATACTTGGGGGTTTCTCATTACTTGTGTACGCAAGGAATAACGACATTCAGGTTGATCACCTGAGTGTTAGAGGTAGAGGGTACAGAGTCAGGAGGATTGTCCGCGTCTGTCACATTAGTCTGGGTAGAAATATCGTCAACATCACATACTAACTTCATATGATCTAAATGCGATTCTTTATACCGACCTGTACTAATTTCTCTAACTTTATGCTTATTGCCATTGATATGTTTGACTACTCGATAAGGACCAGCAAACTTTTGATCGAGCTTAGGCATTGCAGAAGTTTTGTTGAGGTAGTGAGCATTACTCTCGAACTCACTTTAACCTTGGTCGGCTTAGCACGGCTATTAGTTACTCTTATAAATTCTGCTGTTGACTTACGGAGTGTTTCTCGGACTCCTGAAAACACTGAGCTAGACTGGTACAAATGGCTATGAAATCATCAAGGTTGTAAATGGGTTTCGGTGCGGAATATAACTCACAAGGCAAACGCTTGTTTGCACCGTAGATGAGTAAGACACTCAAGCAATACTTGAGTAACTAATTTGAAGACGTCTCTCCTGTCTGACTTTTTCAATTCAGTGTAAAGACCGAGCTGAAAAAAAAGCCATTGGATGGTGAAACGTCTTCATAATAGAGATATCCAATAAAATAATATAATCAGCAGAGCAAAAAAAAAATCCAAAGAATATATCTTGTCTCTAGAATGCATTCTGACTACCACATCTCAGCATTTAAACACTTCAGTACATCACGTACCATGACTCGTTGTTGCCTCCCTGTCAGGTATTCTCTGATCCATTGCAGTGCCTTTCCTGTTATGTGTGCCTGATCTAGCTTTTTCAGTAACCTCTTGTGAGGAACTGTGTCTAAGGCCTTTTTGCAGTCCAAAAAAATGCAGTCGATTTATTTCATTATATTGCATAACCGATCACAATACATCAGCATAGAGTCCTACTTAGAAAAATATTGGAAGTGCCTAATGTACTCATGTAAGAAGTGTCTGCGGTCTTCTTTGCCCTTCCCCAATCTTCATGACTTTGCATTTGGCAGGGTTAAACTCAAGGAGCCAGTTGCTGGACCAGGCTTGTAACCTGTCCAGGTCTCTTTGTAGTCCTGCCTGATCCTCATCCGATTTGATTCTTCTCATTAACTTCACATCATCTGCAAACAAGGACACTTCTGAGTCTATCCCTTCCGTTATGTCTTTCACTTATACCAAGAACAGCACA
The DNA here is from genome assembly GCF_038502225.1 of Cherax quadricarinatus. Taxonomy (NCBI): domain Eukaryota; kingdom Metazoa; phylum Arthropoda; class Malacostraca; order Decapoda; family Parastacidae; genus Cherax; species Cherax quadricarinatus. The sequence continues at coordinate 12,487,971 of NC_091305.1, forward strand.
GGTCCTAGGACTGACCCCTGTGGAACCCCGCTTGTCACAAGCGCCCACTGACACCTCGTCACGTACCATGACTCGTTGTTGCCTCCCTGTCAGGTATTCTCTGATCCATTGCAGTGCCTTTCCTGTTATGTGTGCCTGATCTTCTAGCTTTTTCAGTAACCTCTTGTGAGGAACTGTGTCGAAGGCCTTTTTGCAGTACAAAAAAATGCAGTCGATCCACCCCTCTCTCTCTTGTCTTACTTCTGTCACCTTGTCATAAAACTCTAGTAGGTTTGTGACACAGGATTTTCCTTCCCTGAAACCATGCTGGTTGTCAATTATACACTTGTTTCTTTTCAGGTGCTCCACCACTCTCCTCCTGATGATCTTCTCCATGACCTTGCATACTATACACGTTAGTGATACAGGTCTGTAGTTTAGTGCCTCATGTCTGTCTCCCTTTTTAAAAATTGGGACTACATTTGCCATCTTCCATACCTCAGGGAGTTACCCAGTTTCAAATGATGTGTTGAAGATCTTTGTTAATGGCACACACAATATCTCTGCTCCCTCTTTAAGGACCCACGGAGAGATGTTGTCTGGTCCCACCGCCTTTGAGGTGTCAAGTTCGCATAGCAGCTTCTTCACTTCCTCCTTGGTTATATGTACCTCATCCAGCACTTGCTGGTGTACCCCCCTGTTCTGATTTCCTGGAGTCCTGCTGGTTTCCACTGTAAATACTTCTTTAAATCTCGTGTTGAGCTCCTGACATACCTCTCGGTCGTTGCTTGTGAATTCCCCATCACCCTTCCTCAGTCTGATTACCTGGTCCTTGACTGTTGTTTTCCTCCTGATGTGGCTGTACAACAGCTTCGGGTCAGTCTTGACTTTCGATGCTATGTCATTTTCATATTATCGCTGAGCCTCCCTTCTTATCTGTGCATATTCATTTCTGGCTCTTCGGCTAATCTCTTTATTTTCCTGAGTTCTCTGTCTTCTGTACCTTTTCCATTCTCTAGTACACCTAGTTTTTGCCTCCCTACACCTTTGGGTGAACCAAGGACTCGTTCTGTTCTTCCCATTATTTCTGTTTCCCTTGGGAACAAACCTCTCCTCTGCCTCCTTGCATTTTGTTGCCACATAGTCCATCATTTCTTGTACTGGTTTTCCTGTCAGTTCCCTCTCTCACTGAATGTTTTGAAGGAAGTTCCTCATGCCTGAGTAGTTCCCCCTTTTGTAGTTTGGTTTTTCCCACCCTATTCCTGCTACTCTCTCCACTTGGAGCTCAACTGTGTAGTCGAAGCACAGAACCACATGATCACTAGCTCCCAGGGGCCTTTCATACAAGATATCCTCGATGTCTGAACTACTCAAGGTGAATACAAGGTCCAGTCTTGCTGGTTCATCTTCTCCTCTCTCTCTGGTAGTGTCTCTAACATGTTGATGCATGAGGTTTTCCAGTACTACATCCATCATCTTGGCTCTCCATGTTTCGGAACCCCCATGTGTGTGTGTGTGTGTGTGTGTGTGTGTGTGTGTGTGTGGCGCTTACACACCTAACAGATTATAATACTACTAACACAACTCCAACAATATGTACTGTTTTGCCAGACACTCCCCAAAAATATATAAAAATCACAAACGTGACGCAAAGTAGCACACTGGTATATACACTGGTATGTTTAACAATGTGCCAACGAGCGAAATTATTGACCAACATAATCTCAGATCAGGAATCTGGTTGTGTGGTTTTCATAAGCACTGTGATGGTGAGTGTGCAGGCTAAAGTGCGGCTTTTCTTTTGGGATAATGTTTGTACAAGATGTGTACACGTCTCAGTGCATATACATTACTTATGGTATTAAAGTATCCTTGACTGGCGGTGTACACGAGACGTACAACCTGAATGGTTCTCGTGCTTAAGATAGAAGTTAAACGGCTAAAAGCGACACCGAGGACGTCCTGACCCTCTAGAGCAGGAGTTCCCAACCTGGTGGAGCACTCACCCCCCGAGGTTGGGTGCACGCATCCCCAGGTTGGATGCATGCACCCCCAGGGGGTGCGTACATCCAACCTGGGAGTGCAACAAAGAGTCCTAATGAAAAGCACAATTCCGTTTATTTTACCAAAAACTTTTCTAATTGCTCAATTTATATTTGCATTTTATGCACTGAATTAAAAGCTTACTTTCTGAGTTCAATTTGTTCACTCGCAGTACTGCATTTGGTTCATTTTGTGATTCAAAAATTAGAAATTTGAATTCTTCATCTTCAAATGTGATATTACTTTTGTAGGTGTTGCAACATTATTCAGACATTTCCTAGGGGTTGCGGGGCATAAAAGGGGTTGGGAACCCCTGTACTAGACAACCATGGGGGATCCAGGTCCTCAGGGGAGAGTCGTCTCACCACCCGAAAATTATCCCTAGAAGTGACTATCTAAATCATTACTAAATGTGCAGTTTCCCCCACACTGGACCAAACACGGTCATTTTTGGCTCTTATTCCAGCAATTGCCACACGTATATACCTGTTTCTCAACGTTTGCGTTGAAGACTTCCAGAAAAAAAATCGCACATAAAGCTTTAACCGAGACGTAAGTCACAGCAACAGAATCCCATAAACTACTAAAGGAGACTGTAATTGGAAACAACAGCGGGTGTCAGCGCTAACAAGTGTGACCTTTTGTGTTGGTAGTGTATGATTATTTACAATAGCTTTGTCCAGTGTGAGGTAGGTAGGTAGGTAGGTAGGTAGGTAGGTAGGGTGAATGGGTAGAGAGGTGCCTGTCAGTATGATCAGGTAGGGAGTAGGATGGGTCAGGAGGCAGGAACGGCGTGAGTATTGATGCAGGAACGGCGTAAGGAGGCAGGAACGGCGAGTCAGGAGGGAGGAACGGCGTAGGTAGGCAACAAGAGGAAGGTGGGCCCAGGTCATGGCCTGGCGGCCTGTGTTGCATGGGTAATGAGGTGTGGGTATTTGAAGGGGTAGAGGGAAGGGGGTTATGAAGGGAGGGGCTTGTGGAGGAAGAGGGGGTTGTATGAGGCAGGGTGTGGCGTGTGTACCGCAGGTAAAAGGGGGGTGGGAAAATATGGAACGGTCACCTCTGCAGGGGTGCACATGAAGGAGGCAAGGCGTCAGAGACGAAGTTTGGTAAGGAGGAGAAAGCTGATAGTGGGAAGGAAGGCTGTGGTGGTGGGAGGGAAGGCTGGTGGTGGGAGGGAAGACTGGTGGTGGGAGAGAAGACTGGTGGTGGGAGGGAAGACTGGTGGCGGGAGGGAAGACTGGTGGTGGGAGGGAAGACTGGTGGTGGGAGGGAAGACTGGTGGTGGGAGGGAAGACTGGTGGTGGGAGGGAAGACTGGTGGTGGGAGAGAAGACTGGTGGTGGGAGAGAAGACTGGTGGTGGGAGGGAAGGCTGGTGGTGGGAGGGAAGACTGGTGGTGGGAAGGAAGACTGGTGGTGGGAGGGAAGACTGGTGGCGGCAGGGAAGACTGGTGGCGGGAGAGAAGGCTGGTGGCGGCAGGGAAGGCTGACAGTGGGAGGGAAGGCTGACAGTGGGAGGGAAGGCTGACAGTGGGAGGGAAGGCTGACAGTGGGAGGGGAGCTACAACAGTATGGAACAGAAGAGTACAATAAGGGACGGCAAGGTAAAGGGACCTTATATTAAGAACTAGAAATATCGACGATGTAAAAATGCTTCAAAGGAAAATAATTACACCGTCATGAAATATAACTTTCTACAGCAACTTTTCTTTGACCTCTTGATGTATTTATCTAATAATATAAACAAGAAAAAACAGTAGTTATGCAATCAATGTAGCAAAACAATATAATATAGAAGGAACACTGTAGCAGGCCTACTGGCCCATGCGAGGCAGGTCCAAGTTGCCTACCGGCCAATGCCATTGACGCAACCTAGTCAGGTCCAGGTCATATCCACTTAAGGAAGGAGCACGGCATCAGACCTACTAGCACAAGCTAGTCAGGTCCAACTCACACCCACCCAGTCATGTATTTATCTAACTTATTTTTAAAACTACGCAACGTTTTAGCTTCTATGACGGTACTCTGAAGTTTGTTCCACTCATCCACAACTCTACTACCAAACCAGTGCTTTCATAAAAACGGGTATTAAGTCTGAAGTAACACAGTCTGTTTGGATAGAATTTTCAGAGGGGCATGAAAAACTGATTTTAGGAGTAATGTACTGTCCCCCAAACTTAGATAGGGACCAAGGGAGACTACTATGGGAGGAAACTGTTAAGGCCATAAGGCACGATAATGTAGTAATTCTAGGAGACTTTAACTTTAGTCATATTGATTGGAATTTCTTGACTGGGAATTTAGAATCATACGACTTCTTAGAAGTAGTTCAGGATTGTTTTTTGAAGCAGTTTGTGACAGAACCTACAAGGGGAAATAACCTGCTTGACTTAGTTATGGCAAACAATGAATCCCTTGTTAATAATTTAGAAATTTCAGAGGAACTGGGTGCTAGCGACCACAAATCAATTACATTTAGCATTGAATGGAAGTACGATAGTAGCGATAACTCAGTAACAGTCCCAGATTTTCGCTTAGCAGATTACGATGGGCTTAGAGAACACTTATCATCTGTTGACTGGGGTAACGAAGTGAGCTATCAATATGACAGTTTTCTGAACACTATACATGCTGCTCAAAGAACGTTTATCCCATTTAAAGAAATTAGATCAAATAGAAATGACTCAAAATGGATGAATAATAGGCTCAAATATCTACTAGGGCATAAGAAAGGAATTTATAGGCGTATCAAAAGAGGTAAGGGTCATCTTATGAATCAGTATATTGACATTAAGAGGGACATTAAAAAGGGGATAAGAAAAGCTAAAAGGGACTATGAAATTAAAGTTGCTAGGGATTCTAAAACTAACCCAAAAAGTTTTTTCCAGGTCTATAGAACAAAAGTTAGAGATAAGATAGGTCCCCTTAAAAATAACTATGGGCACCTTACTGACAAAGAGAATGAAATGTGCTCGATTTTTAATAATTATTTTCTCTCAGTTTTTACACAGGAAGACACTAACAATATTCCAGTAATTAATTTTTATAGTGGGCTAGAAGATAAATTATGTAACATCACAGTCACTAGTGAAATGGTTGTGAAGCAGATAGACAGACTGAAGCAAAATAAGTCGCCGGGTCCTGATGAGGTTTTTTCAAGGGTTCTTAAGGAATGCAAAATGGAACTCTGTGAACCATTAACTAATATTTTTAATTTATCTCTTCAAACAGGTGTAGTGTCTGATATGTGGAAGATGGCTAATGTAATTCCTATTTTTAAAACAGGGGACAAGTCATTACCGTCAAATTAACGCCCAATAAGCCTGACCTCAATTGTAGGCAAATTACTAGAGTCAATTATAGCCGAGATTATAAGAAGCCATCTCGATAAGCATAGCTTGATTAATGATACTCAGCATGGATTCACAAGAGGCCGGTCTTGTCTAACTAATTTATTAACTTTCTTCAGTAAAGCTTTTGAGGCTGTTGACCACGATAAAGAATTTGATATTATTTACTTAGATTTTAGTAAGGATTTTGATAGAGTTCCGCACCATAGACTGTTAAAGAAAGTGGCAGCTCATGGCATTGGGGGAAAAGTGCTCTCGTGGATCGAGTCATGGCTCACTGACAGGAAGCAGAGTGTCCATAAATGGGGTTAAATTCGAGTGGGGATCCGTAACAAGTGGCGTTCCACAGGGATCAGTCTTGGGCCCGTTGTTGTTTATAATATATATCAATGACCTTGATGAGGGAATTACTAGTGAGCAAATTCGCCGATGACACAAAGATAGGTAGGATAATTGATTCAAACGTAGATGTTATGGAACTTCAGGAGGATTTAAACAAACTATTCTTGGTCAGAAAAGTGGCAGATGCAGTTCAATGTAGATAAATGCAAGGTTCTGAAGCTTGGGAGTGCCCATAACCCTATTACTTATAAGTTAAATGATGTAGAACTTAGCCATACAGATTGCGAAAAGGACTTGGGGGTTATGGTGAGCAGCAACCTTAAACCAAGACAGCAATGCCTAAGCGTACGTAATAAGGCAAATAGATTACTGGGATTTATATCAAGAAGTGTAAGCAACAGAAGTCCAGAGGTCATACTGCAGCTTTATACATCATTAGTAAGGCCTCACCTAGATTATGCAGCTCAGTTCTGGTCTCCATATTACAGAATGGACATAAATTCATTAGAAAACATTCAGCGTAGGATGACTAAATTAATACATAGCATTAGAAATCTTCCTTATGAAGAAAGATTGAAGACTCTTAAGTTACATTCACTTGTTAGACGAAGAATGAGGGGAGACCTGATCGAAGTGTATAAGTGGAAGATAGGTATTAATAAAGGGGATATTAATAAGGTCTTGAGGATGTCTCTCCAAGAGAGAACCCGCAGTAATGGATTTAAATTAGATAAGTTTAGATTTAGAAAGGACATAGGAAAGTATTGGTTTGGAAATAGGGTAGTTGATGAGTGGAAGAGTCTACCTAGTTGGGCTATTGACGCTGGGACTTTGGGTAGTTTCAAATTTAGGTTGGATAAGTACATGAGTGGGAGGGGTTGGATTTGAGTGGGACTTGCACATCAGAGCTTGTAATAAAGTTGGTAGAATTACCGACAATATATAAAGTAAAAGGACACAAGTGCAACTAATGTGACATTTACTGTGGCAACGTTTCGCTCTCCAGGAGCTTTATCAAGCCATTACAAACAATACATGGACACAGAGGGTATATAAAGGCTCAGAGTGAGGTGTAATACTAGTGAGGTACCATTTCAATGTTCACTAGTGGTACTAGTAGTAGTAGTAGTAGTAGTGATGAATGGTTTGAAAAACCGACAAGTTGAAGATTGAGACACTTATGCAGCATATGGGAATCTTTATTCAGGAAACGTTTCGCCACACAGTGGCTTCATCAGTCCAATACAAAGAGGAAGGCGTAAGGAGAGGAGGAGAATGAGGTAATCAGTCCCTCAACCTGGAGTCGATGTGTTCAGTCCATCAATCTTGTAGAATGTACAGCATAGGGCCGTAGACGTGGCTTATATACTGTAGTGAGGTGAGGTGAAGCAGGCGGAGGCGGGGTCATAGTGGTACCATCCACTAGTCGAAGTAGGTCTTCGTCCAAAGGTTGAACAAATGTTGAAGAATTCTTTGTAATAAGATCCCATGATGCTGCTGTGTCTGACAGTTGTGATGAATGGTTTGAAAAACCGACAAGTTGAAGATTGAGACACTTATGCAGCATATGGGAATCTTTATTCAGGAAACGTTTCGCCACACAGTGGCTTCATCAGTCCAATACAAAGAGGAAGGCGTAAGGAGAGGAGGAGAATGAGGTAATCAGTCCCTCAACCTGGAGTCGATGTGTTCAGTCCATCAATCTTGTAGAATGTACAGCATAGGGCCGTAGACGTGGCTTATATACTGTAGTGAGGTGAGGTGAAGCAGGCGGAGGCGGGGTCATAGTGGTACCATCCACTAGTCGAAGTAGGTCTTCGTCCAAAGGTTGAACAAATGTTGAAGAATTCTTTGTAATAAGATCCCAGCAGCATCATGGGATCTTATTACAAAGAATTCTTCAACATTTGTTCAACCTTTGGACGAAGACCTACTTCGACTAGTGGATGGTACCACTATGACCCCGCCTCCGCCTGCTTCACCTCACCTCACTACAGTATATAAGCCACGTCTACGGCCCTATGCTGTACATTCTACAAGATTGATGGACTGAACACATCGACTCCAGGTTGAGGGACTGATTACCTCATTCTCCTCCTCTCCTTACGCCTTCCTCTTTGTATTGGACTGATGAAGCCACTGTGTGGCGAAACGTTTCCTGAATAAAGATTCCCATATGCTGCATAAGTGTCTCAATCTTCAAGTAGTAGTAGTAGTAGTAGTAGTAGTAGTGACAAAAGTAATACAATATGGTAGAGCAATTAATTCGTACATGAGTAAAAGAATATAAAAGCTATTACTTGGGTAACATAAAAATAGGTTGGACAAATATAGACTGGAATGAGGCAGCTTGTTTCAGTGTTCACTCTGTGCTTTGTGTAGTATAACAGTAGAGACTATGTGATGGTAGGGTTTACTGTTTTCAGGAGGATTCTTGCTAAGACTTCGGAGATGGTGAAGCTGCCGTTGTTTTGTTTAATTGTATTCGAAACAGCGATCAGTGCTGATTCGAGGCACTTGCGTCTGCGGAAATTAGTTTCTTTGATCACTAATTGGGCGTCTCTGAATTTCATGAGATGATTGGTGGAATTTCGGTGTTCTACACAGGCGTTGTTCAAGTTATCGTTCCTACATGCGTAAATGTGTTCATTGAGGCGGGTGTCGAGGTTTCTGGCCGTTTCACCTACGTAAATCTTGTCACAGCCTCCACAGGGTATAGTGTAAACTCCTGCATTGACTGGTTCGTGGTGCTTGGATTTTGTCCTGTTTATATCCTTTATTGAAGTGCTAGAAGCGATGGCGACTCTGGTGTTAGCTTGTGAAAGTACTTTTGAGACGTTCAGTGCAACCTGGCTGTTGGGAAGAATTATAACTTTGCTGGGAGTGGTGTTGATGCGTGGAGAATTTATCAACACCACTCCCAGAAAAGTTATAATTCTTCCCAACAGCCAGGTTGCACTGAACGTCTCAAAAGTACTTTCACAAGCTAACACCAGAGTCGCCATCGCTTCTAGCACTTCAATAAAGGATATAAACAGGACAAAATCCAAGCACCACGAACCAGTCAATGCAGGAGTTTACACTATACCCTGTGGAGGCTGTGACAAGATTTACGTAGGTGAAACGGCCAGAAACCTCGACACCCGCCTCAATGAACACATTTACGCATGTAGGAACGATAACTTGAACAACGCCTGTGTACAACACCGAAATTCCACCAATCATCTCATGAAATTCAGAGACGCCCAATTAGTGATCAAAGAAACTAATTTCCGCAGACGCAAGTGCCTCGAATCAGCACTGATCGCTGTTTCGAATACAATTAAACAAAACAACGGCAGCTTCACCATCTCCGAAGTCTTAGCAAGAATCCTCCTGAAAACAGTAAACCCTACCATCACATAGTCTCTCCTGTTATACTACACAAAGCACAGAGTGAACACTGAAACAAGCTGCCTCATTCCAGTCTATATTTGTCCAACCTATTTTTATGTTACCCAAGTAATAGCTTTTATATTCTTTTACTCATGTACGAATTAATTGCTCTACCATATTGTATTACTTTTGTCACTACCACTACTACTACTACTACCACTAGTGAACATCGAAATGGTACCTCACTAGTATTACACCTCACTCTGAGCCTTTATATACCCTCTGTGTCCATGTATTGCTTGTAATGGCTTGATAAAGCTCCTGGAGAGCGAAACGTTGCCACAATAAATGTCACATTAGTTGCACTTGTGTCCTTTTACTTTACACATCAGAGCTTATTTCTTGGGTGGCATTGAAAATTGGGTTGGGCAAATGTTTTGTTAGTGGGGTGAATTGTAAAGGACCTGCCTAGTATGGGCCAACAGGCCTCCTGCAGTGTTCCTCCTTTCTTATGTTCTTATGTATGTTCTATATACACAGATAACCCGCACATAGAAGAGGAGCTTACGACGACGTTTCAGTCCGACTTAGACCATTTACAGTCACATATCCTATATCCTTCCTGAATCTGAATTTTTCCAACTTGAAACCATTGTTGCGAGTCCTGTTTTGGCTAGATATTTTTAGCACGCTATTTACATCCCCTTTATTTATTAATGTTTTCCATTTATACACCTCAGTCATATCTCCTCAATTCTACGCCTTTCTAGAGTGCAGATTCAGGGCCCTCAGTCTATCCTCACAGGGAAGATATCTGATATAAGGGATCAACTTTGTCATCCTTCTTTGTACGTTTTCCAGAGCATTTATATCCATTCTGTAATACGGTGACCAGAACTGTGCAGCATAATCTAGATGAGGCCTAACCAAGGATATACAGAGCTGAACAATCTGAGGACTTCTATTATTTATACTTCTTGATATGAAGTCAAGGATTCTGTTAACTTCATTGCGAACACTTATGCACTGTTGTCTTGGTTTCAGATTACTGTTAACCAGAACTCCTTAGTAAATCCTTTTCGCAATCAGTAGTATTAAGATTTACATTATTTAGTTTATATGTGGCATGGTTATTTTCCTGTCCAACATTTAGAGCTTTGCAATTGTCTATATTAAACTGCATCTACCACTTCTTCGACCATTGAATCAGTCTATTCAAATCCTGGAGTGCTCTAATGTCCTCATTAGAATGAACTGGACGACCTATTGTGGTGTCATCAGCAAATTTTCTTATGTCGCTATTTATTCCCTTATCTATGTCGTCTATGTAAATTGTGAACAACAAGGGGCCCAACACCAACTCCTGTGGAACACCGCTTGTGACGTGCCCCACTCTGATTTCTCCCCATTTATGCAAACTCTCTGCTGCCTAATTGTCAACCATGCCTCTACCCCATACACAACACTGGTTCAAAATACTTCATCAGCAGCATAGAACAGGAGCAATATAGTATTTTAATCTCTTACTTCCCCGCTCATTTGCCTCTAGTTAATAATTATACTTAAATTATTGCAGGAATTACCTTGAGAATTACTGCAGTCTCTTTCATGTCTACACAATGATTCCTTTGAACAGGGAATTCTGCTACTTTCTTAAATTGTTTGCTTATCGTCCTGGACTTCCGCAATATGGCTAGAGAATTAACTTTGAAGACTGTTCATTGCATGTATATAAGTGCTATACTTTGCTATTTGGGACTAATCACGAAACATTAAATCACAGACCGGATGACTTAACAAGTGCTTTAAAACGCGTACGGAGGGTGAAGTAACATGTTTGTAGAAGATACTGAATCCTTTAGAAAAAGAAAAGAAATTGAAGCAGGAAGGTTAACGGACAGTACACACCAAAAAAGCAAGATGGAGGACTTAGTGTTACTCTTGTGAAGAGACGCGGCAGCACCACACACCTTTACCACAAAAATATATAGCTATACAATACAGAAAATTTCAACAGTCACCTTCAGGGAAGAACTTCACGAACAGTCACTTTCACGTGGTCAGTTTTAGGTGTTTGTTTTGACTGTTGGTATATAATCAGTCACACAAAACAGCTGAAAGTTGCTGACAGTGTACATGTTCTGTGTCTACACATTATATAACTCCTTTTCCTAAGATCGGATCTGATGGAATCCCATTCCACAAGTGCTGTATGATCTTTAAGGGTTTAGCGCTTCCCCGTGAATGTCATAATTACTACTAGTACTACCAGTAGTACTATTATTACTACTACTACAAATAATAATATACACCTTGTAATAATGTATAAGTTAATTTATTACAGAAAACACCCGTCAGTCAGTAGAAGGCGTGGATCAAAATCTCGGACTTAATGATTCATGAAATGGAATCCAATGAGCAGGTAATCATATTGACAAAGTCGCGTCGTCACGTTAAATGTTACAATTATTAAGATTGATAACCTCGTGTGGCCCGCCTCGGCCTCCACTCACCCATGAAGATGCAGGCGGTCATGGAGAGGAGATGGGTGGCCATCTGTACGATGACGGTGGAGACTTGAGCGATGCAGAGGGCCAGGACGCTACACATGAGGCACCTCCCCAGCAAGTCTTGCAACTCCCCCACCATGCAGTACACGAGGAAAGTAGTAGCCAGGAATATTGCAGAGATGATGAGTCCCACGGGGTACAGTGTCTGGTACACCACACGGTCGAAACTAGACTCCTTCTGTTTGTATGTAAGGAAGAATTAAGAGACGCCTCGAGACATTGTTCAAGTAGATAAGAGTCCTCAGGTTGAAACAAATAAATAAAAGCATTATAGAACACAGTAAGGATAAAACAAAATAAAGCCTGGTTGCCAGAGCAATTAGACGTTCTGCTTCTAATTTTTTTTGTATTGCTATGTGCAAGTGCTACCCGTCACAGGATGGATATCAGGTGAACACTGGCTACTCCGGCGGCAAAATATAATCTTTCTATGTATCCATTAACGAACAAACCACTCCTTTCTTGTGCTGAATAACCCACTAGCGTATATTTTGATCCAGTCCTCGTCAGAGAGAGTATTCTTGAAGAGAATCACCTGAGTGTGGGTATTCCTGAGTGTGGGTATTCCTGAGTGTGGGTATTCCTGAGTGTGGGTATTCCTGAGTGTGAGTATTCCTGAGTGTGAGTATTCCTGAGTGTGAGTATTCCTGAGTGTGAGTATTCCTGAGTATGAGTATTCCTGAGTGTGGGTATTCCTGAGTGTGAGTATTCCTGAGTGTGAGTATTCCTGAGTGTGAGTATTCCTGAGTGTGAGTATTCCTGAGTGTGGGTATTCCTGAGTGTGGGTATTCCTGAGTGTGGGTATTCCTGAGTGTGAGTATTCCTGAGTGTGAGTATTCCTGAGTGTGGGTATTCCTGAGTGTGAGTATTCCTGAGTGTGAGTATTCCTGAGTGAGGGTATTCCTGAGTGTGGGTATTACTGAGTGTGGGTATTCCTGAGTGTGGGTATTCCTGAGTGTGAGTATTCCTGAGTGAGGGTATTACTGAGTGAGGGTATTACTGAGTGTGGGTATTACTGAGTGTGAGTATTCCTGAGTGTGAGTATTCCTGAGTGTGAGTATTCCTGAGTGTGAGTATTCCTGAGAGTGAGTATTCCTGAGAGTGAGTATTCCTGAGAGTGAGTATTCCTGAGAGTGAGTATTCCTGAGAGTGAGTATTCCTGAGAGTGAGTATTCCTGAGTGTGAGTATTCCTGAGTGAGTATTCCTGAGTGTGAGTATTCCTGAGTGTGAGTATTCCTGAGTGTGAGTATTCCTGAGTGTGAGTATTCCTGAGAGTGAGTATTCCTGAGAGTGAGTATTCCTGAGTGTGAGTATTCCTGAGAGTGAGTATTCCTGAGTGTGAGTATTCCTGAGTGTGAGTATTCCTGAGTGTGAGTATTCCTGAGTGTGAGTATTCCTGAGTGTGAGTATTCCTGAGTGTGAGTATTCCTGAGTGTGAGTATTCCTGAGAGTGAGTATTCCTGAGTGTGAGTATTCCTGAGTGTGAGTATTCCTGAGTGTGAGTATTCCTGAGAGTGAGTATTCCTGAGAGTGAGTATTCCTGAGTGTGAGTATTCCTGAGTGTGAGTATTCCTGAGTGTGAGTATTCCTGAGTGTGAGTATTCCTGAGAGTGAGTATTCCTGAGAGTGAGTATTCCTGAGTGTGAGTATTCTTGGCCAGACGTAAAGAGATAAAGCAACACACTAAAAAGCGAGTGACCTGTAGCACATTACTAGTGTCATAGAATATTAGTGACCCCTGCAACCATAAACAGGCGAGAACAGATAGATAGATATAGATAGAGATATAGATAGAGAGAGAGAGAGAGAGAGAGAGAGAGAGAGAGAGAGAGAGAGAGAGAGAGAGAGAGAGAGAGAGAGAGAGAGAGAGAGAGAGAGAGAGAGAGAGAAACTGAATAAATTATGCATAGTTTGCAGATTAAAATTTAAATAGAAATATAAGTTGGCAACCACATAAGCTGAAGGACAAATTCCAAGAGTTTTGATAAGTTGCACTATGTTGCACTTAACTAGCACTATGTTGCACTTAACTAGCACTATGTAGCAATTAACTAGCACTGTGTTGCAATTAACTAGCACTGTGTTTCACTTAACTAGCACTGTGTTGCATTTAAATTGCATTGTGTTGCACCTAACTAGCACTGTTACACTTAACTAGCATTATATTGCACTTAACTAGCACTGAGTTTCACCTAACTTGAACGGTGTTGCACTTGACTAGCACTGTGTTGCACTTAAGTTGCACTGCGATGCACTTAACTTTCAGTAGGATGTTTGTCAGAGACTCGAGTAACAAAGTCCAGAAGCTGTGTAATGATACAAGTGTTACACATGTTTGTTACGTTACAGCAACACGTGTTGCTGTCCCGGTACAGTTGTCATAACAATAATATTATTAATTATTATTATTATTATTATTACTCGTATAGTGAGTAAATCTGCGACTTCAAATTGAACAGGATTATTATTTTTAACTATTATTATTAATAGTTAATAACTATTATTTTTAATTATTAATAATTATATTTTTTAAATTTTATTATTGCTGTTATTTTTAATTATTATTATAATTATTAAAGAATTATATATTTTATTCATGGTGAGACGCGAGGGACAAATTCTGGTGCTCAGCCTTGATGTTCTTGTTCTGGTGTTCGCTCTTGATGTTTTGTTCTGGTGTTCAGCCTTGATGTTCTTGTTCTGGTGTTCAGCCTTGATGTTCTTGTTCTGGTGTTCAGCCTTGATGTTTTGTTCTGGTGTTCAGCCTTGATGTTTTGTTCTGGTGTTCAGCCTTGATGTTTTGTTCTGGTGTTCAGCCTTGATGTTTTGTTCTGGTGTTCAGCCTTGATGTTTTGTTCTGGTGTTCAGCCTTGATGTTTTGTTCTGGTGTTCAGCCTTGATGTTTTGTTCTGGTGTTCAGCCTTGATGTTCTTAAAGTTCTTCATTTTGTTATGAATGTAGACGGATAATACGTATAAATAGATAAAAGAAATATATTTGATAATTAATAGATAAGATACATGTGTAGATACTGGATAACACAGAAGACATGTTATAAGACATTCCCTTATATAGGCCTTAAAATTAGTCATTCCATGAGGGAGAGAAAATTCCATATTCTGACACTCAACTGAGAGAAAGTTCCTTATTATGACACGACTGTGAGAAAGTTCCTTATTATGACACTCAACTGAGAGAAAGTTCCTTATTATGACACGACTGTGAGAAAGTTCCTTATTATGACACTCAACTGAGAGAAAGTTCTTTATTCTGATCCTACGATGGGAAAAAAATTCTTGCCCTGTCTCTCAGCGAGAGAGAGAGAGAGAGAGAGAGAGAGAGAGAGAATCGTCACACTTTATTCATCCTTTACAAGAGGTAATAAGCAATGAGGGAAGAATTCCTCACCATTCTCACCTTATCGGGGAAGCAGACTATGGCTTCCACCTGTTCCTCCGTCACCAGCAGACAGAACTGGTCGGTGGAGAGTCTGCGGTTGGTGTTAGACGGTATCACCAGCTGTCCTGTCGGTGAGATGGAAAGATAACCTTGGCGAGTTTGGAACAGAACTATTTATTGCATATTTCTAGGAGGGGAGTGTGGGGGGAGGGGGGTAACAATTTTTTTCTTATGATGTAGAAAACATTGCAATTATCTAATGAAGTGAAAGTAGTGTGATGGAAAAAGATCCTGGACACGATGATTCATGTTTCACTAATATGATCAGGTGACAGTGTTGACACGAGGAGCTGATGGTGTTGACACGATCAACTGACGGTGCTGACACGATGAGCTGATTATGTTGACACAATCAGCTGATGATACAGGTAAACAATAGCAGTTTATGTTCCTGGGGTCAAGAGACTTCTCCAGTACAGCGGTGATTGTTGACCTACCCAGCTATGGCATTATAAAACGATGTTTCAATAACTTAATGATGATGGTAAGACAACTATAGTACGACCACTGATGCATCTTGCAGCCACTCACCATTTGGCAGAAGATGGAAAGCGTCCTCTGGCTCCACCTCCGGCTGCAGACTGAAGAAGGTACAGTTAGGGAAGCCTGCTCGTACTTTGTAAGCGAACTGGTACTCCACAGGCAGTCCATCCTGAAACGATAAGTAGTGAATCTTCTGGCCTTAGAGACATGTACAACTGCAGCATGAGACAGAGACATTGTCCCTCCCTGAGTCCTAATGACATAACACCACGAGCATAGCTGCGTCTCTCACTACCAACAGACATTAACTGATAAGTAATTAGGTACCGATATAAACATATGCAAGAATCAGTCATTGGACCCATTCATTCCGTTTCTGATGCACATAGGTGATTGACATGGAAAACAATTTCCTACATGTTAATGTTCCCAGACGAGGTGAAGAGATGTGTTAAAACATAACTGCAGCAAGTCTTGGACAAACTACAGAGATAAGACTATGTCATGTTACTATTAATTATACAGTTATTGATGAACTTTGTGAGGACTTCCTGGGGATGGTGGAGGGCAGAGTGCCTCCGAATATGGGAAAGACAGACTCTTGAAGCACATAAAACATTATTAAAACTACGTTTCACTTAAGAGTTCTTCTTGAGAGAAACGTTGTCTCTATATAGTCTTGCTCTGCACTAAATGTGTTTGCAATTGAAAGTCCACAACTGTATGGAATTTCACATACCGTTCTAGTCATGGACATGTCACTGCTACTAGGTGTCTGGTTTGAATTCAAGTAATCTTTATGCGATTTCTCACTTTAATGATACTTCGAGACTCATTTCCACTACTGGTCACTTAATGTCTCACAGGTGTGTGCAAAGTGAAGAACTCAGGTGACACACTCAACATTTCGCAAAACCTACGCTGTTATAGATAGGAAATACACACCAACTCTAACTAGGACATTTATTAAGAAAAGCCTTTCGTCATCCATTGGCTTTGTCTAACCAATTGGATGGCGAGAAAAGTTTACCTTAATACAGTGTCCTGGTAACCGCGTGCATCTTTCTTACGTACTTGACACTTCAGCCTCGCCTATGTTGATGAGGAATTTATGCATAAACAAATATTCTTGAAAATTTGATATGCACTGCACGTACAATTTTGCAATAGATTTCAGTACAAACGAAAAAAAATAGAGGGCTAGCAGACAGCTTGGGTGACTAAAATAGCTGCGGTGAAAACTGGCCGAGGGGTAATAATAGACCTGCTCAAGACAGGTTCATATCACAACTGAACCTAGAGTGAGCTAGATCAAGGGTCGCTAAACTTGTTCTTCAAGTGGACCACATCAAAGTCTAAAATTTGGGAAGGGGCCCAACTTCAAGAACACAGAGCAGTACAACTGTGGATATTTAACCAAAGGGAACATTAACCACAATGTTAATACAATCAGTAAATGAAAAAAAAACTTAAAATGAGAGTAACTCAATGATGAACTTGTTCTCGTTATATATATATATATATATATATATATATATATATATATATATATATATATATATATATATATATATATATATATATATATATATATATATATATGCAATAAGATCACAGTAATCAGGTGATTTCAGAATATGCAAAACAACCACTCTGAAAGAATAGAGAAATTCCAAGCGCTTTCGTGACTACTCACATTATCAAGGAACTATGAAAGTAAAGCATCCAAGGAAGCTATATAAGGGGTCGGCCAGCACCTCACTATCAGATCCCACAACGGTTAAACACGTGACGCGCGCCGACCCAACTTGGATAGGTCCTTTGCACAACTCACCCACAAACTATTCTACCCAAGAAAATTTAAAAATTATTATTTGTCCAGTGTATTATTAAATTCTTCCCAAATTCTATTAATTATAAATGGATCTAATTTATAAATATTCATATTATTGTCAAAACTGCTTTTTATGAAACAAGATTCAATTATATTTCTGTCGACCATGGACTTGCTTGATACTACTTTCTCAACTTTTTGAAAATCAATTGGATGGTTAAAATCTCTTATTTATTCATATAGAGCATTGGAATCTTGTCCAGTTCTAATGCTATATTTATGTTGTTTTAATCTTAGTTCGAGATTTTTACCAGTTTGACCGTAATGAACTTTATCGCAAATTTTACAATAGTTCCTGACTATGGAACTGAACTTCTCCAGGCCGAGGGACTGACAACCTCAAATTCTACGACTTCAAGGGTGATGGACTGATTACATCGTCTTCACATCTCTACTGTTCCTGCCTACTTTCTGTATTCGACTGAAGAAGCCTATTGTGTAGGCGAAACGTTTCGGAATAAAGTTGTCTAACTGTTGCATATGTGTCTTACCTAACAACAAGGAATCTTATAGACACATCCATCAGAATTTTGGGGGGAATTCTTTATCAAAAGTTTTTTTACTGTATCAAGATTTTTGAATACAACTTTAATATTAAAAGTCTTAAGAAGAGAAGGCATATCAACCAAGTTTTCATGGTAATAGAGAATCAGCCTTATTCAACTAAAAATATGTTGGTTCTCCCTTATCATGAAAACTTGGTTGATATGCCTTCTCTTCTTAAGACTTTTAATATTAAAGTTGTATTCAAAAATCTTGATACAGTAAAAAAACTTTTGATAAAGAATTTCCCCCAAAATGCTGATGGATGTGTCTATAAGATTCCTTGTAAAATTTGCGATAAAGTTTATTACGGTCAAACTGGTAAAAATCTCGAACTAAGATTAAAACAACATAAATATAGCATTAGAACTGGACAAGATTCCAATGCTCTGTTTATTCACGTAAGAGATTTTAACCATCCAATTGATTTTCAAAAAGTTGAGAAAGTAGTATCAAGGAATTCCATGGTCGACAGGAATATAATTGAATCTTGTTTCATAAAAAGCAGTTTTGACAATAATATGAATATTTCCTTTGGTTTATATAAATTAGATCCATTTATAATTAATAGAATTTGGGAAGAATTTAATAACACACTGGACAAATAATAATTTAAATTTTCTTGGGTAAAATAGTTTGTGGGTGAGTTGTGCAAAGGACCTATCCAAGTTGGGTCGGCGCGCGTCAGGTGTTTAACCGTTGTGGGATCTGATAGTGAGGTGCTGGCCAGACCCCTTATATAGCTTCCTTGGATGCTTTACTTTCATAGTTCCTTGATAATGTGAGTAGTCACGAAAGCGCTTGGAATTTCTCTATTCTTTCAGAGTGGTTGTTTTGCATATATATAATATACATGCATATTTGGCGAGATACTTCAGCCTCATATCGTATAACAATGGCAGAATATACCAACAAATAAATTATTAAGACAACGTGTGATTTATGGCATATTTAGCTACACACAAGATCAGTTAAGAGCCGCATGCACCCGTAGAGTCGCTTGTTGGTGACCCCTGGAACCCTAAATGAACTCAGTCTGCTTCTAGATTTTATCTTGCCTTTCCCTCTTCATATCCTCTCCTCACTCATAATAATAATAATAATAATAATTATTATTATTATTATTATTATTTACTGTGCATTAATGGTATACACTACCGGCAGGTTGATGCATAAGACATGTGCAACACCTGGGTATCTTCATCATAAATAGACTCAGGTGTTGTACATATGTCTTATTCCTGAGTATGCTGGTGGTTGGCGCTCACCTCATGATGGAAGGATATCAAAGGTTTCTCCTGGGCAGGGTCACAGCTCATCTTGCTCATGTTGAAGACCATGTCGAAACCACAGCACACAGGCACCGTCACGTTGGCCTCTATCTCCCCGACCTCCAGCAGTGCTTCCACCTTCTCTTCCACCTCCTCCTGGGTGAGGGGAGAGGCTCTGCCTTCCTCGTTGACGGTGTTTTGCCCGCTGCTGGCTCCAGAGCCTGCCACTCCCACCACCAGCAGCGCCACCAGCAGAAGGCCACACGTCGCAGAGGCCATCTTGCTGCTCCTGAAGGAGGAAGTGAGTTAATGTACAGAGGGGTAGAATGAGCACAACATGTGAGCATACATACAAAAACTGTATATTAAAACTAACATACAAGTAGACGGATATGGACAACTTGGTCACTAAGATACGCCCATACCTGGGTATCTTGATCTGAAAGATGTTTCGCCCATCAGGAGATTTATTATTACAATGGCAAAGCAACCTGGTAGGAGAAACGTCTCCCAGGTTTTTCATGTCTTAATCATCAACTTTCCGGTACTTAATACCTGTGATCTAGACATGAATAAATTGACAGTCACGGAGAAGGGGAGAGAGAGAGAGAGAGAGAGAGAGAGAGAGAGAGAGAGAGAGAGAGAGAGAGAGAGAGAGAGAGAAAGAAGTATAGCCATAGCAAAATATACAACAATTATATATTCACGGAGACCCACATGGGCAATACGTCGCCCGGGAGCGGCGGGCAATCACGTTTCATCCCCTTGAAGAGAACAACAGTCAGAGGCAGGCAATCAGATGTAGAAACAGGCTAGTGTGTGTGTGTGTGTGTGTGTGTGTGTGTGTGTGTGTGTGTGTGTGTGTGTGTGTGTGTGTGTGTGTGTGTGTGTTGAGTGCGTGTTCACACTGCAACACATTCCTCTGGTGTAATGATAACATTGCCGGGGAAATGCAAAGTTATGACAGGGTATCAATACTGCTTTAATAATCACCTGACCATACTCACACTCCTGAAACACTCACTCACTCAACATAACATGCCGTATATCTACGCTACACACTATAAACCCACGATACACACCATATACCCACGATACACGCCATATACCCACGATACACGCCATATACCCACGATACACGCCATATACCCACGATACACGCCATATACCCACGATACACGCCATATACCCACGATACACGCCATATACCCACGATACACGCCACATACCCACGATACACACCATATACCCACGATACACGCCATATACCCACAATATACACACCATATACCCACGATACACACCATATACCCACAATATACACACGATACACGCCATATACCCACGATACACACCATATACACGATACACACCATATACCCACGATACACACCATACACCCACACATACCATATACCCACACTACACACCATATACCCACAATACACACCATATACCCATACTACACACCATATACCCACAATACACACCATATACCCACAATACACACCATACACCCACAATACACACCATACACCCACACTACACACCATATACCCACAATACACACCATATACCCACAATACACACCATATACCCACAATACACACCATATACCCACAATACACCCACACTACACACCATATACCCACAATACACACCATATACCCACAATACACACCATACACCCACAATACACACCATACACCCACAATACACACCATACACCCACAATACACACCATACACCCACAATACACCCACAATACACACCATATACCCACAATACACACCATATACCCACAATACACACCATATACCCACAATACACACCATACACCCACAATACACACCATATACCCACAATACACACCATACACCCACAATACACAC
Organism: Cherax quadricarinatus; assembly: GCF_038502225.1. Lineage (NCBI taxonomy): Eukaryota > Metazoa > Arthropoda > Malacostraca > Decapoda > Parastacidae > Cherax > Cherax quadricarinatus. The sequence goes on from NC_091305.1 coordinate 12,509,174, forward strand.
CATATACCCACAATACACACCATACACCCACAATACACACCATATACCCACACCATACACCCACAATACACACCATATACCCACAATACACACCATACACCCACAATACACACCATATACCCACAATACACACCATATACCCACAATACACACCATACACCCACAATACACACCATATACCCACAATACACACCATACACCCACAATACACACCATATACCCACAATACACACCATACACCCACAATACACACCACCCACAATACACACCATATACCCACAATACACACCATACACCCACAATACACACCATATACCCACAATACACACCATATACCCACAATACACACCATACACCCACAATACACACCATACACCCACAATACACACCATACACCCACAATACACACCATATACCCACACCATACACCCACAATACACACCATATACCCACAATACACACCATACACCCACAATACACACCATATACCCACACCATACACCCACAATACACACCATATACCCACAATACACACCATATACCCACAATACACACCATACACCCACAATACACACCATACACCCACAATACACACCATACACCCACAATACACACCATATACCCACAATACACACCATATACCCACAATACACACCATACACCCACAATACACACCATATACCCACAATACACACCATACACCCACAATACACACCATACACCCACAATACCCACAATACACACCATATACCCACAATACACACCACCCACAATACACACCATACACCCACAATACACACCATATACCCACAATACACACCATACACCCACAATACACACCATATACCCACAATACACACCATACACCCACAATACACACCATATACCCACAATACACACCATACACCCACAATACACACCACCCACAATACACACCATACACCCACAATACACACCATATACCCACAATACACACCATACACCCACAATACACACCACCCACAATACACACCATACACCCACAATACACACCATATACCCACAATACACACCATACACCCACAATACACACCACCCACAATACACACCATACACCCACAATACACACCACCCACAATACACACCATACACCCACAATACACACCACCCACAATACACACCATACACCCACAATACACACCATACACCCACAATACACACCACCCACAATACACACCATACACCCACAATACACACCACCCACAATACACACCATACACCCACAATACACACCATATACCCACAATACACACCATACACCCACAATACACACCATATACCCACAATACACACCATACACCCACAATACACACCACCCACAATACACACCATACACCCACAATACACCCACAATACACACCACCCACAATACACACCATACACCCACAATACACACCATATACCCACAATACACACCACCCACAATACACACCATACACCCACAATACACACCACCCACAATACACACCATACACCCACAATACACACCATATACCCACAATACACACCATACACCCACAATACACACCACCCACAATACACACCATACACCCACAATACACACCACCCACAATACACACCATACACCCACAATACACACCATACACCCACACTACACACCATATACCCACACTACACACCATATACCCACACTACACACCATATACCCACAATACACACCATATACCCACAATACACACCATATACCCACAATACACACCATATACCCACACTACACACCATATACCCACACTACACACCATATACCCACAATACACACCATATACCCACAATACACACCATATACCCACAATACACACCATATACCCACAATACACACCATATACCCACACTACACACCATATACCCACACTACACACCATATACCCACACTACACACCATATACCCACAATACACACCATATACCCACAATACACACCATATACCCACACTACACACCATATACCCACAATACACACCATATACCCACAATACACACCATATACCCACACTACACACCATATACCCACAATACACACCATATACCCACAATACACACCATATACCCACACTACACACCATATACCCACACTACACACCATATACCCACAATACACACCATATACCCACACTACACACCATATACCCACAATACACACCATATACCCACACTACACACCATATACCCACACTACACACCATATACCCACACTACACACCATATACCCACCCATATTACAACTCGTCCCTATACAAGCGTTACTTTTTCAACGTTTATGAATAAAGGTAAGATATCCTCCTCATTTATGCATTATTTTCATTAACCTATTTTTCCATTTACCCATTTTTCCATTTACCCATTTTTCCATTTACCCATTTTTCCATTTACCCATTTTTCCATTTACCCATTTTTCCATTTACCCATTTTTCCATTTACCCATTTTTCCATTTACCCATTTTTTTTTAATTACGTTTACGTTCAATTAGATTACATTAAGTTGGGTTAATAAGGTAAAGTTCCACTGAAGTGATTTACCTCGTAGAAGAGAGGGCGATGCAAGGCTCTTGATCCAGGGAACTAGAGCTGTTCCTCTCTCGAATAATCCTGCTAACCTCTCTCGCTAGGTATTGTAGCTTGATCCGAAAAAGGGGAGAAAAGAGCTCTAATTTCTTTGATCAAGAGCCTCTCTCACCAGCAAGAGTGCAGCCCCCTCCCCTGAGGGGACCTCCAGCTAACACGTTACGTAACGACCTTGTTATGTTGTGACGGCAGCGTCACACCACTGTCACCTGTCACAGAGTCAGGTGTCAACCGTTATGTTTTGTACCTACAGAATCACTTGTTACATGACTGTCAAGTGTGGTGTGTCATGTGTGGTGTCAGGTGTGTCATGTGTGGTGTGCCAGGTGTGGTGTGTCATGTGTGGTGTCAACACTGGTGGGTGTAAGGCGGGAGTTTCCCCTCGCGTGTGAGGCAACAGACAGGAATGTGAAGAAATATTTTTTCTCTTTCTTCCTCCCTCTTGATACCTTTGTTTCTTCCTCCCTCTTGATACATTTGTTTCTTCCTCCCTCTTGATACATTTGTTTCTTCCTCCCTCTTGATACATTTGTTTCTTCCTCCCTCTCGATACATTTGTTTCTTCCTCCCTCTCGGTACCTTTGTTTCTTCCTCCCTCTCGGTACCTTTGTTTCTTCCTCCCTCTCGGTACCTTTGTTTCTTCCTCCCTCTCGGTACCTTTGTTTCTTCCTCCCTCTCGGTACCTTTGTTTCTTCCTCCCTCTCGGTACCTTTGTTTCTTCCTCCCTCTCGGTACCTTTGTTTCTTCCTCCCTCTCGGTACCTCCGTTTCTTTTACACTATTTGTTTTGCTTCTGTATTCTCGGCCCTTTTTTTTTCTCTCTCTTTCCTCCAATTTGCCATTCTCTTCCCATCGAACTCTCTCCCTATGTCTCATACATCTTCCTCCCTCACTCTCCAATTCCATAGATCAAGAGCCCTTCACCAGCATCAAATCATGGTTCTTATCATACATAGTATGAAAAGAACAGGATCTTATCGGCCTGTTGCTTCCCCCCCCCCCCCCTGTCATCCTTCTTAGTGCCTCTCTCACTTCCCTCATACTCTCTGCTCTAATATACCTCATTCCTCTCTCTCTCCCCCTCTTTTTTTACGAGCTTTCCATCTTTATTTCCTCAACCACTTGTCAAAAGTATTCCATCTCTCTAACAAATCTGTCTGCTCGTTCAACATCTAGCCGCATTCATTCTCAATTGTCTAGTTAACCTGCTAACTTTATCTCTCCGAGATCTTGTTTTTTTTATTCTTAGGAATAGCTGTCGATTAAGACTTGTGGATTCTTTGCTTTTTAAAACTCTTTTAGCATTTCTTTATCTTCAGATATCTTCTCCATATTCTCCGCCTTATTTTTTAAATAATTTTTATGTGAAACATTCAAACGGTCCCGATGCCTCTTTTCTTGTAATCTACTGCGAGTCTGTGGGTCCCCACAGTTTGCACTGGAGGTGGATCCCTTGTTTACATTGTAAAAGCATTTCATATGACAAATTTTTACTCCTTAATACCCTCTGTATCTCGTCACTTCACCAATCATTACTTTCCTCCGTGCACCCACCTTCTCCACAATTCTCTCTCATACCCTTCCAGTGGAATCATGGACAAGATACCGTTAAGGAAGAGAACTGGAATGGGTATAGAAGCAGGAGGAAGGTTTGTGGTTAGCGGTGTAGAAGTCAAACTTCACTCCTACAACACCTACAAATCAGGGTGCAGAGCTGGAGCGCCCACAGATATGGGTAGTGACGCTTAATATGTAAAACTTAAGCTTTTTCCGGGACTACGTTTCGCTTTATCACGACTTATGAAAGCTGACGCTGAGCGAAACCTAGTACGTTCCTCACCCCTCACTCCCACGTTCCTCTATATCATTGACTCACTTTCGAAACATTTTCCAATACTTTCAACACATTCTACATTCCTTGACGCATATTAATTTCCTGATTAAGGAAGACGAGAGAAAAACCAATCGTAAAAAAAAAAAAAAAAAATCTCACGATGCACGACCCAGCGAGTCCACGACGGAGTACATGATAATTCACATGAAAGTACATGGTAGTACATGACACTCCACATGAGAGTACACTGAAGACTCAAGACTATCTGAGTGCTACCTACTCAATAGTTACCTCTAACTCCATCTAGATAGTTCGGTCAATGAATCACTCGCGAAATAGTAACGACACGGGTCTATTAAAGAGAGAAAGAAATAGAAAGAGTTTGAGAGAGAGAGAGAGAGAGAGAGAGAGAGAGAGAGAGAGAGAGAGAGAGAGAGAGAGAGAGAGAGAGAGAGAGAGAGAGAGAGAGAGAAGGGCAATAAGCAAGAGGAAGCGGGGTAAAGTCTCGAGGAACTAAAAATTGTATTAAGAATGATAGCGAGCCATTAGGCCATGGTGGTGTAGCCAGCTGGTCAGTAGTGTGTGTGGGGGGGAGGGAGGGAGGAAGGGAAGTGGAGGGAGGGAGGGAAAGGGAGAGCACGGTAGAGGGAAGGAGGGGAAGGAAATTATTTTTTTTCTCAAGAACATGAGATTCATACAAGTGAGAAATACCTCACAGCAGACACTTTTATTGTTGCAGCAAACAGGCAAGCATGCAGACAGGCAAGCATGCAGACAGGCAAGCAGTGACGACTGCCCAGGAGAAGGGAAGAAAGAGGGAGAGGGTGACAGGACAATAGAGGACAGGAAGAGTGTATAAAGAGGGAGAGGAACAAGGAAAAGAGTGCCTAGAGAAGGACGGGGGGAGGGGACAAGAGAGAAACAAGAAGATAGTGGATAGAGAGGGGACAATACGAGAGGGAGATAAAGAGGGACAGGAAGAGAGGGAGACAGAGGCACAAGGGAAAGTAAAAAAATAGTGACGACACGAGAGTCGAGAAGTAAAAATTAAAACGCAAAACTGTTCCAACAATAATAACTTTCTACAAGTACATGTACAAGGTATACAGTCGTAGCTGACAGCAGACACATACTGCTATGTAGAAAGTCGCTTGTTATGTACATCATTTCGGGTAAATTAGGTCAGTTTTGTCCCAGGATGCGACCTACACTAATCGTCTAACACTCAGGTACACATTTTATTCCTTGGTGAACAGGAACAGCGGGTATTTTAAGGAAACACGTCCTATGTTTCTACCTGTACCGGAGATCGAACCACGGACCTCAGTGTGTGAGATGAGTGCACTACCAACCGAGCTACGGGATAAGAAGCAGACTAAACAATCATGCTAAATTAAAATACCCAGCATCAATTGAGACAATATCGAAATATTAAATATATCAAAATCCTACCGAGGTCCCTACAGGCATCCTGGTAGTCATCACCGCCACTGAAGAGGAAAGGCAGAAGACGCGGGCGGGTAGTGTACTCCAGTGTGCACCAAACACATACGTCCTGCTGAGCCCTGCATAGCCTGATGCTCGTCTGTGGGGCCCACCAGGACCGCCAGACAAGAGCGAAGAGACGGGCGTCCTAACCAAGCTACAAGTACCAAGCATCCCAACCTCTTTTCTCCTTAGCATGAAACAGGTGGGAGAGACAGTGCCCACCATTGTTTCCCTAGGGCAGTATGAATGTTGGGAGGGAAAGGGGAAGGTGGAAGGGGGAGGTGGAAGGGGGAGGTGGAAGGGGGAGGTGGAAGGGGGAGGTCTTGTTATACAATCTCTATGACCTACTGAACCACATTCCTAAGACAACCCCCTCCTCCCACATTTACTTGCAAATCAGGGTGGTGGTGGAGTTGTCTGGTACCCTGACGTACATCACTCACTGATTTGCCGCTGAATCTTACCTGGAGAAAGCTACGGTGACTCGTAGTTCAGTGGTAGCGCTTGTCTTACAAAAGAAACCGAAAGCAACAATCACAAGGCGAAGGGTGGCTGCCACCCCTGGTCACCTGACCAGGGGTCACATTCTCTGGAAGGTAGCCTAAGAATCCCATGGGAAACAAGCCACACTGGCTTTCTGGGTTATCCCACTGTTGTTAATATGAAGGCATATTTTTTAATGGCAGATTGCTTTTGCAACTGAGAACACAGACGATGATCTCTGGACAGCATGCTGCAACTACTGCAGCTGCTGTGAGAATGATCTCTGGACAGCATGCTGCAACTACTGCAGCTGCTGTGAGAATGATCTCTGGACAGCATGCTGCAACTACTGCAGCTGCTGTGAGAATGATCTCTGGACAGCATGCTGCAACTACTGCAGCTGCTGTGAGAATGATCTCTGGACAGCATGCTGCAACTACTGCAGCTGCTGTGAGAATGATCTCTGGACAGCATGCTGCAACTACTGCAGCTGCTGTGAGAATGATCTCTGGACAGCATGCTGCAACTACTGCAGCTGCTGTGAGAATGCTGGCAGTGACTCAGCCTTGAAGTGGATATATCAGCAGCGAAATAAGACTCTAAAACCTATAAAAAAAAACTGGTGGCTGCAGTATGCCAGTCAGGGTTCGCTCGTCTCAGTCACAAACACGAGACTGGAGGTAGAAAAATAGACAAACGCAGTATAATGCGATACTTTATTAGCTACGTTTCGCCCACACAGTAGACTGAAGTCCCAAAACAGATCTACTTGAGCAGAGTATATATGAGTGTATATACAGGGAGCATAGTGACGTGGAGAGTCAGGCGGGGAATGTCGATGAGGCTGGGAGTATACCTGCAGGGGGTTTAGGCCTACTTGCCCACATTAGGCAGGTCAAACTCATATCCATTCAAGAGCAGTGGCTGCAGAATTCTACGAGACACAAATTTATACTCGCCTTGAGTATGCACCACACTCTTGGACGTCCTGAATTCCCACCCCCCTCTCCTACCTCTATTTTCTAGCCTAATGTAAGCTATTTTAAAGGATGCCGGACAAGATAGGGAAGAGCTCGTTAGGAAGCACCTAGAGCCTCCGCTCATCCTGGGTGGACCTGCACTCCGGAAGACAGCTATTATACCACAAGACGTGCAATCAGCTGTAATTTCACTCAACATATACCCATTTCAAAGTAATTACTTCTGCAACAATCATTCACTCTTCGGCTGACTCGCATTTACAATGTTCTCAAAAATAAATGCTGCTTCAATAAAGAATGTGAGATAGCTTTAACTTTATCCTCAGTGTATGCTACGTATTACATTAAATAAGCACAAAATCCTTGCGGGGGGTCATCCAGCACTCCACATGTGTACATTAAGTCATAATGTGCTGTTACCCGAGTCATGAACTGTACAATATTTCTAGGAACTCTCATACCTAATCTTGTAGAAATGTGGAGAGAGAGAGAGAGAGAGAGAGAGAGAGAGAGAGAGAGAGAGAGAGAGAGAGAGAGAGAGAGAGAGAGAGAGCCAGCCTTGCATATGCAGACGACTGTACTCTGATATTTACGTATCTAAGAGAAGAAATGCCAGCTGCTCTAAGCTACATCAATCACCAGCTAAGAGCTATATCAGCTTGGGGAAATAGATGGCAAGTAACATTTACACCTGAGAAAACACAAATGATGATGGTCTCTAGGCACCGTGATGGTAATGCCGGTACAGTAGTAAGTATGAATGGGAGAGTGTTGGTACCTTGGGAAGCTGATATCCTTGGGGTGAAATTTGACTCCAAACTGACCATGCAGAATCACGTTGTATGTATTGCAAACAAGGCAGCCAGGAAGCTTACAGCACTTCGACGTATCTCGCATCTGCTTGACAGTAGGGGGTGCAAGATTCTGTATAAGGCACAAGTATGTTCACACCTTAAGTATGCTCCACTTTCTTGGTTTGCCTGTCCCCCTCTCATCTGCGACTGCTTGACAGAGTAGAGAACAGAGCAAGACGTCTCATCTCTCGCCTGGACCCATCCTGGATAGATCTGTCTTTTCAGCAGAGCCTTCAACACAGGAGGGATGTCGGTGGCTTTACTGTTATGAACAAGGCCAACATTGTCAAAGTACCACACTTGGCTCCACTTCGAGGACAGCGAGAGGCAAGCTTCTATACTACAAGACGGGCAGAAAGCAGCAGCTTCACTCTGGCCGTACCATTCTCCAGAACATCACTTCATCTAAGATCATTTATCTCTAGGATGACTCGAGTCTGGAACACATTCGTACAGCATTATGATTTCAACGAGATAAAGTCAGCTGATCAAATGAAAATGCTGGCCCACAGATGGCTCCAACTTCATCCTGTTCCCTACTTGTATGTTTCATAACAATAAAAATACTTTCAAATGAGCTGATGTAGGTAGCAGCTCTTAGTTTGTCAATAAAGTTGGGAATCCTTAACCTGTAAATAGCTTGTCAATAAAACTAGGGATCCTTAACCTAACCTTGTCCAACCCTGTGTAGAGAGAGAGAGAGAGAGAGAGAGAGAGAGAGAGAGAGAGAGAGAGAGAGAGACTGTTATTATCACAGCCCGTCCTCTTGATCACAGAGCTTGTCAAATGGGTGACTGTTGAAGGTGTTCTGATACCCTAACCTAACTTAGAAATGCGTTGCAAACCATAGGTGAGGAATCTTCTTGGTACTGGGAGGGCGAGTGGCCTCCCGTGTCCGCCTCTTCTAATTCCTCTCAATTTCTTTTCACGAGTGTTGCTGCTCAGGGCAATAACCTACACAATAACCAGGGCAATAACCTGCATACATATGTGAGGGCACTGGAGCTCGTTAGACTCTGCTGGACCTTACACACTTCAAGATCCTTCACTACTGTCAGTGTGAGGGGACGGTACTCTCACACTAACACATGGGCTCCACCAGACTCGCACTGATGCCAGCATAGTTGCTGATCCCCTACAAGTCGTGTGACATATCTGAGTATCATAGTACCATCCATATATTTTATATAAGACGACCCCTTGCTAGACTTCTCGGCTAACATGTGACGTCACGTGATGCCACATGTGAGCGTCAGACGCTCTGCTTTCTCTCAGTTCAGGAATAGATCTACAGGCTGCTACAGGCAGGCCGGGCCACTCCCCTCTCACAACTCTGCTAATACAGTGAATACAACCCAACATATCTCCACTGAACCCTCCCAACACTGACACATGGGCTCTACCAGACTCGCACTGACACTTGGGCTCCACCAGATACTGACACATGGGCTCCACCAGACACTGACACATGGGCTCCACCAGACACTGACACATGGGATCCACCAGACACTGACACATGGGCTCCACCAGACACTGACACATGGGCTCCACCAGACACTGACACATGGGCTCCACCAGACACTGACACATGGGCTCCACCAGATACTGACACATGGGCTCCACCAGACACTGACACACGGAGAAGTACTCAGCAATACTGACACTTCAGAATCTCTCGGAAGATAATTGCTTCTAATAGCGAGTTTACTATCTATTCCATCAGCCTCTTCATCGCCTCTGAGGAGCCTACGAGGTTTCTTCTCCTCTCTCTACTTGTCGGTATTTATTACCAAGGTTTATACCAACTCTTAATGTAGGTTTGTATACCGGATTATATTATAAAGTATACCTATATGTGTGCAGCTGTAAAAGATATTGTGGTAGAAACGTAACCTTCAAATAGCCTCAGCGAGACATCCAGGCACAACTGGCGACGTTTCGGTCCAATCTGAACTATTGACAAGTGACTTGTCAATGGTCCAAGTCAGACCTAAACGTTGTCGAGAGTTCCTGTTCACTAAGTGCGGGTTATTTGTGTAATTGTTTCAGCCATGGCAGCATTGTAACTTTTTATTCTTTAATTCCAAATATTTGTCCTCGAAGTCCTTTCATCTACTTCTGCGAGGCAATGAGTCCCCCAGAGTCCGCACTACAGGCGGACCCCGTCTCATATAGGCTAGTGTTAGGACTTGCTAACAGACTGACGTAGTACATAAAGTACAACTTTCTCCCTTCGGTCATGTAGTTTCTTCCCAGTTGTGCCTCTATACTCCTCGCGTCAGTCATAACTTCATCATGTAATGATGAATGACCTGTATTGTTCGTGTCCATATTGTTATGCTCAACAATAACTCACATGGAGACAAAAAAAAAAAAAAAGGTTGATCTGTATATTTCGACCCCCTTCTGGAATCCTCTTCTGCTTAAGAGGATCCCAGAAGGGGGTCGAAATATACAGATCAATCAACCTCCTGTGTTTCTGTCTTCATGTGGGATGTTATTGAGCACCGACAAGTCTTCATTACTCTTAAGGTGTCTATACTGTTATGTGTAAGTTCACCTTTCAACCTTGTGAGTGCCACTCAGCGCAAGGAGCCACAGAAGATAAAGAAATAATGAAGCAGGGGCATAGAGATGACACAAAGGTAAACAAAAGATAGAAAAGGGGAAGAGGGCACGCAATGTGCCTCCCGCCTATCTTTCCGAGGTTGTGGCACTGAGAGGGAGAGTGACAACTCTTCAGTTATCTAGGTCACTCGTAGTCATTAGCTGCATTAAGAGTTAATTTAGAGACCGTTGCCAAGATGTGGTGCTGACTGTGGTGCTGACTGTGGTGGTGATTTAGCACCATCACCCGCTGACAGCTTCCCGCCTCATCACCATCCTGCTCACCAGACCTTGAAATTGCTTGGAAGCAGCTAACAGGTTTCGCCCGTCGTGTATGGCAACACTGTAGCACGAGAACACTGCGTTATATGGTTAAAAAAATGTATATACAGTAACTTGTTTTATGCGGCTTCACTGTGTTGTACAGTGTGTGTGTGTTATATGACAACACTGTTCTGTATAAAGGGGTAACTATATAAAAGTCAAAGTTAATCTGGAAGGTTTGGAAAAAAAAATAAGTCTCTCACATCAGAGCTTCAAGTTGATGATAATTACTGCATTATGCTCAGAGAGCCTTCAGTCGAGGCTTCACTCAGACAAATGAATTAATGGGAAAGCCTAAGAATCCCCCACAAGTTGTGCGTCCTCGGCCAGATTAAAGACAATAATAATTTACACTTGGACAACACTACCTGGACCGATTCCAAATCTACACACTGAAGTAACTTCTCACGAGACCAAGTAGCGTGATGGATGCTGCGAAAGATACTCCCATGAACGCCACGGGTGCCATGAACGTCAAGGGTGCCATGAACGCCAAGGGTGTCACGAACGCCCAGGGTGCCATAAACACCAAGGGTGCCATGAGCGCCAAGGGTGCCCTGAACGCCATGAATTCCATGGGCCACTCCATGAATGCCATAATTCAATGTCGCTGCACACCGGTCGTCTTCTTACGCGAGTCTTATCGTCAGTGTCTGGACGTTCCTTGTGATCAGAGTGTGTGTGTGTGTGTGTGTGTGTGTGTGTGTGTGTGTGTGTGTGTGTGTGTGTGTGTGTGTGTGTGTGTGTGTGTGTGTGTGTGTGTGTGTGTGTAAATTTCAATTACGATGACTAAATGACTGAAGTGTTGTAAGAGGACATCTGGCAGAAGTGACACTAGGGTCGTGGTACCAAGTAATTTTTCTAACAGTCCATGTGTGCTAACTAGGTGAAGCAACAATAACAACAACAACTGAGGCCTGTTGGATGACCCTGGTACTGTACACATTAATGTTACGTAACATTAAGAGTGGGTAGAGGGCGAGACTGCTGCCATCTGTGGGCGAGAGCTTTCATTTCCACTTAAAGGAATTTCTAGAGTCTCTATTTGATGTAAGAACATGCTCTAAAGGCGAGTCAGTCGAGGAGTGAATGTTGGGTGGTGGATTGAAGACTTTGAAGAAGGTACGGACATAGAGAAAATGCCCGTCCTGTGGTATAATAGTTGCCTCCTGGCTGGGTGTCTCTTTCCCCTCCCCCATCGTCTGGTTAAATATCTTCTATGGCAGAAAGAGAAACAGAAATCTAACATTTCCAAGAGCAATATTTTACGTAATCTTTCTGCCTGGACCGTATTCTCTCGTGTACAGTATTCTCTTCTTTCTCTCTCACTCCTTATCCATCCTTTTCTCCCATTTCTTGTTTAAAGAACACAGAGTGAGCACTAGATGAGGCAGCCTCGTACAACAGGTCCGCCCACACCACACTGCTACTTTCCCTTGTGTATGAACCCTCTGACTACACCCACATGTGAACGTCCTGTGCTTATATATATAAAGTCATCAGTAAAAGTGAACCAGCTGGGTGATGAGTGCGCACTCCAGTACCAGTGTTTTTATATGGATGAACTTTTTTAAATAGTAAAAAAAGAGTGGTGCCAGGTACCATGGCGGTGACTGGCGGTGGTGCCAGGTACCATGGCGGTGACTGGCGGTGGTGCCAGGTACCTTGACAGTGACTGGTGGTGGTGCCAGGTACCTTGACAGTGACTGGTGGTGGTGCCAGGTACCTTGACAGTGACTGGTGGTGGTGCTAGGTACTAGGATAGTGACTGGTGGTGGTGCTAGGTACTAGGATAGTGACTGGTGGTGGTGCTAGGTACTAGGATAGTGACTGGTGGTGGTGCTAGGTACTAGGATAGTGACTGGTGGTGGTGCTAGGTACTAGGATAGTGACTGGTGGTGGTGCTAGGCATTAGGATATTGACTGGTGGAAGCCGGACAGGTTATTACAGTGGTAAGGACTCTGGGATTCGGCTGATAGTTTTATGAATGTACTCAGTAGGCTGCTACTGCTGACCAACTGAGGGGATGGGAAAGGGAGGGGAAATGAAGATAGAGGCAAGGGGAGGGATGGTAAGAGGAATAAAGGGAACGAAGGGAAGCAAAAGAGGGGAGTGGGGAAGTAGCTCACAATGGGTAGAAATTAGAAGGAGAATAAGAGTGGAAGACAGAGTAAGGATTAAGTATAGCACACAGAGAGATAATACAACACACACACACACTACCACACACACACACACACACACACTACCACACACACACACACTACCACACACACACACACACAACAGGCCTAGTGTCTAATCGACATGTGCCTAGGACAAAATGGTAACTAACACACACACTACCACACACACACACACACACTACCACACACACACACACTACCACCCACACACACACACACTACCACACACACACACACTACCACACACACACACACACACACTACCACACACACACACACACACACACTACCACACACACACACACACTACCACACACACACACACACTACCACACACACACACACACTACCACACACACACACACACACTACCACACACACACACACACTACCACACACACACACACACTACCACACACACACACACACACACTACCACACACACACACACACACTACCACACACACACACACTACCACACACACACACACTACCACACACACACACACTACCACACACACACACACTACCACACACACACACACTACCACACACACACACACTACCACACACACACACTACCACACACACACACTACCACACACACACACTACCACACACACACACTACCACACACACACACTACCACACACACACACACGTGCTCATATACAACAGGCCTAGTGTCTAATCGACATGTGCCTAGGACAAAATGGTAACTAACAGGCTACCAGACACCACAGTTCAACAAGGACACATTATTATCCAAGTCTCTATCAAGGGATTTTTCCCTAAATGAGGGAGGGTAGGGAGGTGAGGGAGGGTAGGGAGGTGAGGGAGGGAGGGAGGGTAGCGAGTTGAGGGAGGGTAGGTCCTCCAAAAACAGTGCTACAACACGAACTGTCCTGCATACCATTTAAAAGGGACCAGGAGGTAAAAACCTCATAAGACAAACAGTAGTAGTTACGACGACCCCGCTCCAAGTGATTTTTAGTGGCAGGAAACGAAGAAAGAAAATGGAAGGAAACAAAAATAGTTCACCAACTTGGAGCCTTGTTGGATTGGAGGAATAGCCAGTGGCCCCCCATGGACCTCCAGAACCACTACTACTGATGCCAATAACAATCCTCCCAACACAGAATACAACCACGTTTGTATTTGCTAATATACAGGACCTTAAGCCATCCATCAACAAAATACCTTTCATCAGTGGCCTTCTAGAGTCAAATGCGATGTTTGCATCCTTCACAGAGACCCACACAAAAGATCACTTTGACAACAAAATATGGATAAATGGGTACAACCTTTTTAGAAGAGACAGAACAGGTAACAAGGGAGGGTTGGCCTGTATATCAGAGTCGCTCCTCTGCACGGAGTTGCTGAACACCACAAATGAGGTAGTTGAAGTTCTAACAATAAAGATAGAGAACCAAAACCTAGTCATCGTGGTGGTATATAAGCCACCAGATGCAACCTTCCAACAGTTCAAGGAACAGCTACTAAAAATTGATGACTGTCTGGAAAGCCTTCCAGCTCCATCCCCAAACATCTTACTGCTTGGCGATTTCAACCTAAGGCATACAAAATGGAAGAATGTAGCGAATAATGTTATAGAAACAATCCCTGAAGACAGCGCAGATGAAAGGTCACACACACACATGAGCTACTAAATATCTGCGATAAACACTCCCTAAATCAGCAGACAGTGGAATCAACAAGACTGGAAAACACACTTGACCTTATCTTCACAATTAATGAGGACCTGGTAGGAAACATAATATTAAAAACGACTAATTCTTATCACAATCTAATCGAAGTTCATGTGAAGTTCATACTTACATGCACAGGGGTCCTGATCAGCAAAATGCACGTAGCTGTAACGGTGTCTTCACCAAATACAACTTCAACAACAAGATCAACTGGGACCAGGTGAACCATGTCTTAAATGAAACATGTTGGGAAAATATCTTAAATAACATGGATCCAAACCATTGCTTTGAAAGGATCAACTTCCTGGCAGCTGAAGTATGTTCAAGGAATGGTCCCCTAAGAAGGAAGAAGAGAAGAAGTAAACTGAAGAAAGACGCTCCCTCTACAGAAGACGATGAAGAATCACTGAGCTCCTCAAGAAAGCTATTACATAATTATTATAATCATGGAGGAGCGCTAAACTCGCAGGATTATACATCGCATCTGGGAGGGGGGGGTGGAAGGTATTCAGGCTTAATTCAGGAAAGCAAAGCACAGATCCAGTTCCCTAGATCAAGAGCCCTTTACCAGCGTCAAGGAACCTCTCTAGAGGGGTCAAGAACGCTAGATTATGATACAAAGAAGGAAGGGCTAACCAGGGAAGTGGAAATATCGAACTTAAAGAATTTTTACAGGACCCAGCAGAGACAGGAGGAGCTAAAAGCGATTAGTGAAATTGAAAGAAATTCGAAAAATTTCTTTTCATATGCCAAAAACAAGATAAATACCACATCTAGTATCAGGCCCTTGCTCAGACAAGATGGGACTTGCACAGATGACAACAAAGAAATGAACGAGATACTGAAATCCCAGTATGACTCTGTTTAGCGAACCACTAATCAGTCTAAAGATCGACAATCCAAATGATTTTTTCATGAATGAGCCTTAAAACTCCATCAATGTATGCCAGATTTCCGACATTACCCTAGCTCCGATAGACCTTGAGAAAGCCATGACAACATGCCCATGCACTCAACCTCAGGTCCAAACTCGTGGACCTACAAGAAACCCCTCTCGCGTACCCTAAGTACACTATGGAGAAGGAGCTTAGACATGGGCGAAATTCCACAGTCACTTAAAACAACGGATATAGCCCCCACTCCATAAATGTGGCAGCAAAGCATTAGCCAAGAACTATAGACCAATACCTCTAAAGTCCCACATCATAAAAATCTTTGAAAGAGTGCTAAGAAGCATGATTGCAAACCACTAGGATTCCCAAAATCTGCACAATCCAGGGCAACATGGGTTCAGGGCAGGTCGCTTCTGCCTCTCACAACTACTGGATCACTATGATATGGTCTTGGATGCACTGGAAGAAAATCAGAATGCAGATGTAATATACACAGACTTTGCAAAAGACTGACAAATGCGATCATGGCGTAATAGCGCAAAAAGAATAGCTGGCAAAGCGAGGAGATGGATCTTCAACTTTCTAATCAATCGAACACAAAGAGTAGTAGTAAACAGAGTTAAATCGGAAGCTGCCAGTACTCGCCCCCATCCTGTTCCTCATCCTCATATCAGACAGAGATGTAATCCACAGCACCGTATCATCCTTTGCAGACGATACTAGGATCTGCATGAGACTGTCATCTGTTGAGGACACGGTTAATCTTCAAGAAAATATAAACCAAGTTTTCCAATGGGCAACGGAAAACAATATGATGTTCAATGAAGACAAACTCCAGCTACTCCGTTATGGAAAACTGGAGGAGATAATAATTAGAACTGAATATACTACAAACTGATCGTACAACAGAGCGAAGAAATAATGTGAGGGACCTGGGAGTGGTAATGCCTGAGGATCTCGCTCTCAAGGATCACAGCCACGATCACAAGTGCAAAGAAAATGATAGGATGGATAATGAGAACGTTCAAAACAAGAGATGCCAAGCCAATGATGATCCTTTACAAATCACTTGTTCTCTCTAGGCTGGAATACTGCTGTACATTAACATCTACGTTCAAAGCAGGTGAAATAGCAGATCTAGAGTGTACAAAGAACCTTTACCACACATATAAGTTCCATCAAACATCTTAACTACTGGGACCGCTTGGAAGCACTTGACTTGTACTCCCTGGAACGCAGAGAAGAGATAACATAATCTACATTAGGAAAATTCTAGAAGGAATGGTCCCAAGTCTGCATACAGAAATCACTCCCTATGAAAGTAAAAGACTGGGAAGGCGGTGCAAAATACCCCCAATGAAAAGTAGGTTCCCCATTGGTGCACTAAGAGAAAACACAAGTGTCCGGGGCCCAACACTGTTCAACATCCTCCCACTATGCTGCCTTCAAGAGGGAGCTGGACAGATACTTAAAGTCGGTGCCAGATCAGCCGGGCTGTGGTTCGTACGTTGGACTACGTGCGGCCAGCAGTATCAGCCTGGTTGATCAGGCCCTGATCCACCGGGAGGCCTGGTCGTGGACCGGGCCACAGGGGCGTCGATCTCCGGAATACCCTCCAGGTAGACTCCAGGTAAGGAGGATATGGAGGCGAAGGAGAGTAGGGAGGCTAGGGAATGGCATGATAACGACGTTCAAAATACTGAGAGGAACTGACAAGGTGAACAGAGACGGTATGCTTCAGAGATGGGACAGAGGCAAAATAGATACACAGTTTTAAGAAGAGGTACGACAAGGCTCTTATAGCTGGGAGGGAGTGAACCTAGTAGCGACCAGCGAAGAGGTGGGCCAGAAACTGAACAGACCCCTGCAACTACATATAGGTGAACACATCCACCCACACACACCCACACACACCCACACCTGTATGCCTCTGGAAATGATGCAGTATCAACTAGAAGAACTGAGACAGCGTACAGCCTTGGAGGAGAGAAGTTACAGATCACTGAAAAGAAAGGGGATCTGGGAGCAAGGCTTGTGTAACCAGAACCAAGTTAATGTGTGTCAAGGTTGGTGGAGAGGCGGGGGTCAGCGGGGGTCACAAGCAGTCACACATTACCCCACAAACATCACCAGAACATAATGCATTAAATATATACGTATTTCAGCTGAGCCAGGTATCCCAAGCGTTAGTGCTTATTGTTCAACCCATTCTCTGTCCCATTCTCGACCCATCTTCGTACCACGGGTAATATTCGTACAGATTTGAACGTATTATGGTGCTGCACAAACGTGTTGCCAGACGTGTAACGCCAGTTTTTATAATTGGCCAATTTGTTGTTAAATTGACGTTCTTATAAATTTTATGTAACCTAACTTTAAATTAAATACAAGTTGGACGTGTGCAAGGAACGTTAAGAAAATGACGTTGTAACCTGAGGTTAAGTTTGTGGTGATAGGTGACAATGTGTTGATCTCTGGAAGGTGTTTAGAGTAGCGGCGCCGACCCTGAGGGGTGGCACTAGCAGGGGAGTTTCCCCTGATGGTGCCTCGGGCACCACGACCCCCTCCTCCTACCCTAAGAAGGGCCCACCACTAACTCACTCCATCTTTTTGTTTTTCCTCCACCACAAAACCCTCCATGATATTAACCTCTACCCCCCCCCTACCTCTCCTCTTCCCTCCCCCTCCTCACCCCTTGTTCTACTTTTTTTAACTCTGGAAGTTTTCAGAAATTGACTCTAGGTAATATATTAGAAAACGAACTGTATAAAATGGTGTGTTACAGGTGGAATACTAACTAGGGAGACAGAGGCTACGAGCCTCAGGTAAGTACAAGGACCAGGAGACAAGCATGTCAATAAAAAAAACATTGCAGTAACCAGGGCAGTGTATACGTCTTTGAGGTTATAAGCAGTCTGCGACGTGCGTCAGACTCATGAGTACACAGCACCAACATAGAGCCTTCATCTCAGTAAACATGTCCAGAACTAAAGAAAATCCATAGAATCCCGACAAGACTGGTCCTAGGGCTAAGATGAATGACCCACTAAGAAAGGCTAGAAAGAACTTAGCGTAATAGTAAGGCAATAGAGGAGTAAAGAGGTAGACATGATTACGACGTACACGATACTTATGACTCTACACAGCTTTAAAAAGAGGTCAGGAACAAGAGAGTTTAGGTGGAACAATATGGACGTGAATGAGTCAAGGAACATCAGGAATATTTCTTCCTTCCAAGTGTAGTTAAAAAATGGGAAAGGATGTGGATGAGGTGGTGAAAGATTCCATACGCAGTATTAAGAATAGGTATGATAGGACTCATAACTTCAGGAATTTAGAGACGTCGTCGTGAATGACAGAGGCAGAGGCCAGGAGCTAAGCGTTGACCCCGCAAAAACAATTATATGTATATGAACAGAGTGAAGCGAATACTGACCTCTCTCACGTGCTATTTGCTGCCCACGTGCGGAAAATTAGGTCACCTGACTACTCTAAGTCACCTTGCTGCACGTGCTCACACTGACCTCTCACCTGGTGCTGCCCACGTGTGATGAAGTAGGTTACCAGACCACACACACACACACACACACACACACACACACACACACACACACACACACACAAAGGGAAATGGTGAGAACAAAGAAATTTGGAGGGAAAGATAAAGGGAAGAAGAAGGGGGAGGCGGCCAGGAAGATGTGAAGAAGAGGAACGTGAGAACATATCTCTTATCAGGTGTGAAGGAGAGGAAGCGATGGGAGATACAGCAGATTTTCAGAGTGTCGGGAGACACTCCCATGCCTGGTGAAAGCAACCTTCTCGTCATAGTGCTGGGAACAGATTCAAAGAACTCAGAGTATACTTCCAGCCTCTTTCCTGGCGAGGGGGGGGGGATGGTCCAGGTTAAGGCCTACTCCAATTTCCCCAACACCAACACTAACCCACACCCACCACTTTTTTCCCCTCGCCCTTCCCGTCCCCTTCGTCGCCTTCAATCTTATACCTGACCCCTTTCCCTGTAATGTGCATACACTCACCCCAGCTCTACCTCCACCACTTCTGCCAAAGGAGCAACATGCAGGAAGACTATACAACACAAACCAGTGGTATGGTAAGGGAAGGAAAACAGTGAAGTGCACAGGTGGATTGTCAAACAAGAGTGATGAGTTGAAACAAAACAGAGGGAACCCAAGATATTACAGTTATCACAGAGAAAAAGCTGACTGGAATGATATCAGATGCCATGTGCCCAGAAGGATATCAAGTGATAAGGAAAAACAAAGGGGCACAGAAGGCGGGGGAGCAGCACTGTTAATCAGAAATAAGACTAGTTTTGAAGACAATAGTGGGATAAACAGACATGCAGCAGAAGATTGCACTGGGGGCTCCATAAAGACTGAGGAACCCATAGTAGTAGGAGCAGTGATTTACAACTAGCTGCCTAACAGGAATATGAAGACAGCAACAGAACAATAGAAAATTGTCTGGTGACACGGACAAGATGTAGAAAAAAGACATTTATGTACAGTTCAAGACATTTATCAGAAGAAACGCTATGCTTCTTCAGTTAGAACTGTACATAAGTGTCTCTTTCGTATCGTCAGTTAGGACTGAAAAAGTCACTAATAGAGTTCTCGCCGGGTCACCATCTGGAGAAGACCCGGGCCGGAAGTACCGGCGAATCTTTAATGAATGAATGTTTCCTCTAATAAATGTCCTGAACTGTACAAAACTAGCTTTCTTTTCCCACAACAAAGCAGTCGTTGACACCATAAGCAGCTGGGAATACAAACAGTGCTAAAGTGAGTCTGCTTATCATGGGTGATTTCAATCGCGTATAACGAGCAGTCCTTCATATTTCCGATCCCTTACATGGGGAACCGGAAATGCGGAATATTAATTTAGTAGAGGCTGTTAAAGTAAAAACTGTCATCATGTTAAGGACACAACAAGAGATAGAGAAGATGAGCCAGCACAAGTCTGACATTGGTATTACCTGGAGTTTACCTGGAGAGAGTTCCGGGGGTCAACGCCCCCGCGGCCCGGTCTGTGACCAGGCCCCCTGGTGGATCAGAGCCTGATCAACCAGGCTGTTGCTGCTGGCTGCACGCAAACCAACGTACGAGCCACAGCCCGGCTGATCAGAAACTGACTTTAGGTGCTTGTCCAGTGCCAGCTTGAAGACTGCCAGGGGTCTGTTGGTAATCCCCCTTATGTGTGCTGGGAGGCAGTTGAACAGTCTCGGGCCCCTGACACTTATTGTATGGTCTCTGAACGTGCTAGTGACACCCCTGCTTTTCATTGGGGGGATGGTGCATCGTCTGCCAAGTCTTTTGCTTTCGTATTGAGTGATTTTCGTGTGCAAGTTCGGTACTAGTCCCTCTAGGATTTTCCAGGTGTATATAATCATGTATCTCTCCCTCCTGCGTTCCAGGGAATACAGGTTTAGGAACCTCAAGCGCTCCCAATAATTGAGGTGTTTTATCTCCGTTATGCGTGCCGTGAAAGTTCTCTGTACATTTTCTAGGTCGGCAATTTCACCTGCCTTGAAAGGTGCTGTTAGTGTGCAGCAATATTCCAGCCTAGATAGAACAAGTGACCTGAAGAGTGTCATCATGGGCTTGGCCTCCCTAGTTTTGAAGGTTCTCATTATCCATCCTGTCATTTTTCTAGAAGATGCGATTGATACAATGTTATGGTCCTTGAAGGTGAGATCCTCCGACATGATCACTCCCAGGTCTTTGACGTTGGTGTTTCGCTCTATTTTGTGGCCAGAATTTGTTTTGTACTCTGATGAAGATTTAATTTCCTCATGTTTACCGTATCTGAGTAATTGAAATTTCTCATCGTTGAACTTCATATTGTTTTCTGCAGCCCACTGAAAGATTTGGTTGATGTCCGCCTGGAGCTTTGCAGTGTCTACAATGGAAGACACTGTCATGCAGATTCAGGTGTCATCTGCAAAGGAAGACACGGTGCTGTGGCTGACATCCTTGTCTATGTCGGATATGAGGATGAGGAACAAGATGGGAGCGAGTACTGTGCCTTGTGGAACAGAGCTTTTCACCGTAGCTGCCTCGGACTTTACTCTGTTGACGACTACTCTCTGTGTTCTGTTAGTGAGGAAATTATAGATCCATCGACCGACTTTTCCTGTTATTCCTTTAGCACGCATTTTGTGCGCTATTAGGCCATGGTCACACTTGTCGAAGGCTTTTGCAAAGTCTGTATATATTACATCTGCATTCTTTTTGTCTTCTAGTGCATTTAGGACCTTGTCGTAGTGATCCAATAGTTGAGACAGACAGGAGCGACCTGTTCTAAACCCATGTTGCCCTGGGTTGTGTAACTGATGGTTTCCTAGATGGGTGGTGATCTTGCTTCTTAGGACCCTTTCAAAGATTTTTATGATATGGGATGTTAGTGCTATTGGTCTGTAGTTCTTTGCTGTTGCTTTACTGCCCCCTTTGTGGAGTGGGGCTATGTCTGTTGTTTTTAGTAACTGTGGGACGACCCCCGTGTCCATGCTCCCTCTCCATAGGATGGAAAAGGCTCGTGATAGGGGCTTCTTGCAGTTCTTGATGAACACAGAGTTCCATGAGTCTGGCCCTGGGGCAGAGTGCATGGGCATGTCATTTATCGCCTGTTCGAAGTCATTTGGCGTCAGGATAACATCGGATAGGCTTGTGTTAATCAAATTTTGTGGCTCTCTCATAAAAAAATCATTTTGATCTTCGACTCTCAGTCTGGTTAGCGGCTTGCTAAAAACTGAGTCATATTGGGACTTGAGTAGCTCACTCATTTCCTTGCTGTCATCTGTGTAGGACCCATCTTGTTTAAGTAGGGGCCCAATACTGGACGTTGTTCTCGATTTTGATTTGGCATAGGAGAAGAAATACTTTGGGTTTCTTTCGATTTCATTTATGGCTTTTAGTTCTTCCCGCGATTTCCGACTCCTAAAGGATTCTTTTAGCTTAAGTTCGATGCTTGCTATTTCTCTGACCAGTGTCTCCCTACGCATTTCAGATATATTGACCTCTTTTAGCCGCTCTGTTATTCTTTTCCGTCGCCTGTAAAGGGAGCGCCTGTCTCTTTCTATTTTACATCTACTCCTCCTTTTTCTTAGAGGAATAAGCCTTGCGCATACATCGAGTGCCACCGAGTTAATCTGTTCTAGGCATAAGTTGGGGTCTGTGTTGCTTAGTATATCTTCCCAGCTTATATCGGTTAGGACTTGGTTTCCTTGGTCCCACTTTATGTTTTTGTTATTGAAGTTGAATTTGGTGAATGCTCCCTCGTGACTAATCTCATTATGTCGGTCTGGGGCTCCGCGCATACATGACTGAACCTCAATTATGTTGTGATCTGAGTATATTGTTTTTGATATGGTGACATTTCTTATCAGATCATCATTGTTAGTGAAGATGAGGTCTAGTGTATTCTCCAGTCTAGTAGGCTCTATTATTTGCTGGTTTAAATTGAATTTTGTGCAGAGATTTAAAAGCTCGCGTGAGTGTGAGTTTTCATCAGAGCTGCCTCCTGGTGTTATTACTGCAACAATATTATTTGCCATATTCCTCCATTTTAGGTGCCTTAAGTTGAAATCCCCCAGGAGCAAGATGTTGGGTGCAGGAGCTGGAAGATTTTCCAGACAGTGGTCAATTTTTAACAGCTGTTCCTGGAATTGCTGGGATATTGCATCCGGAGGCTTGTAGACTACCACAATGACTAGGTTTTGGTTCTCGACCTTTACTGCTAAAACTTGCACTACATCATTTGAGGCATTTAGCAGTTCTGTGCAAACAAGTGACTCTGCAATGTACAGGCCATGATACAGGTATGATAGAATATGAGAGACCCATAGCGCTAGCTACCATATAGTACTAAAGTTTGAGTACCTTGTGGAACTAATGGTAGAGGGAAGAATGGCAGGTGGAGGTAGTGAGAAGCCAGACTTTAGAAAAGGGAACTTCGAAAGGATGAGAGAATTCTTGAATGCTGTGCATGGGAAAAGAAATGTCGGAGTATCTAGTTGGAATGTGCTGAGAGTCAGTGGAGAACTTAATACCCAGAAGAAAGGGAAACTGCCTAAGACAAAGAGAGCTCTTGTTTCAACCAAAGACTCAGAGAGGCGAAGCAGAATCGCATAAGAGTTTGGGAACACTATAGAAAGTGAAGGACGAAAGAACAAGGAAGTGAGTAGATTTGCCAGAAACCATTATGCAAGGGGGAGGAGAGACGCTAAGTGATAATTTGAGAACGACACGTCAGTAAAAAGGCCAAGTCTAAACCAAAACTCCTTCACAGCCACACCAGAAGAAAGACAGCAATAAAGGACCAGCAAGAGGCAAGAGAGGTCACGAAAAGTGATAAGGAAATCTGCACAGTGTTGACCAAACGTTTTAAAGAGGTCTTCTTAGAGAAAACAAGGACAATAACAATAAGTCTAGGGAAAGATTTCGCAGACTTAAAAGAGGAAGAAGTAAAGAAGAAAACTTTTAAAGGAGGATATTTCAAATGCAATTGGACACGACACAGTGTTAACAAGGATTCCGCGAGAGGGAGCAGAAGCACTGTGGTGGCAAAGTGGCGATGAGAGTATGGGTTGCACAGTGAATGCAAGACAACGAATGTAGGCTATATAATTTAGAGGCAGCAGACAGGAAGCATTGAACCGCAGACCAGTTTCACTGACATGTTTACCATGCAAGGTCATAGAGAAGATAATCAGAAGAGTGGTAGAGCACTTGGAAAGAAATAATATCAAACTATATAAAGTGAGACAGGAGAGGGATCGGTACAATGCGTTTTTTTAAGACTACAAGAAGGCATTTGAAATTGGGGCAAAAACCAAAGGTGCAGGCGGGAATAACAGGGAACATACTCTGATGGACCACAGAGCACCTTATGGGAAGGAAACAGTGTTTGTGAGGAAAGAGATGTCAGAATGGAGAAGAGTAACAAGGTTCCACAAGGATCAGTATTAGGAACTGTATTGTTTCTGGGTTATGTAAATGGCATAACAGATAGGGCGAGTCAGGTGACTCCCTGTTTGCTGGTAAGGCAAAATTAATGAGAATGAAAACAGGTGAGGATAGGGAAAGGCTCCCAGTAAAGCTGGGCAGACTGCAAGAATATTAAGACGAGTGGTTGCATAAATTCATCCCCAAAAAATGCAAGGTTATGAAGAGTGGGACAAGGTCCAGACAAACAAACATGGAGTATAGACTCGGGGGACAGAGGCTGCAGACCTCAGAGAAAAAGATCTAGGGGTAAGCGAAGTACCTAACATATCGCCAGAGGCTCACACCAACCGAATACCCTCTGCAACCAGTGCTCATCTTGCGAATCTAAGACTAGCCTTCAGGACTCTCAGTTAAGAGACATTCCCGGCTCTTTATACAACACATTTCAGGCTCCTCATGGAGTATGCAGCACCGACGTGGAGCCTCACACCTGAGAGAGTATGTTATAAACTGGGGAAAGTGCCGAAGCATACAACGAGGCTAGTTCCAGAGTTGGAGGATATGAACTATGGGGAGAGGCTAACAGAATTAAATCTAGCGACACTGGAGGATGAAAGAACCGGGGGAGACATAACCAAATACAAAATACTCAAAGGAATTGATAGGGTAGAGCGAAATAGGTTGAGAGGTGGTAAACAGATATTTGGGGGCATAGTTTGAAATTAAATACACAGATGAGCCACAAGGATGTCAGGAAGTATTTCTTCAATCTCAGGGTGGTCGGGAAGTAGAATGACCTCGATGAAGAAGTGGTGGAGGCAGACTCCATACACAGTTTTAAGAACAGGTACAACAGGGCCCACCAGGCAAAAAGAGAGGAATCCAGCCAGCGGTAGGCGGGACCAGGAGCTAGGACTGGACCTCTGTAACTACATATAGGTAACTATACACACACTACAATGTGTGTGTAACATCAATGAGAAACGAAAATCACAGGAAAGTTGAATGAATGTTGGTTCTTGTTTAACTTAACTGTACTCACCACCATCACTCTCACTTGTAGTCTGGTGGTTGTATCACACAGGAACACCCAGCCTTACTTCCGTAACACGTCATCAAACACTCATACTAAGTCTCTCCCTCAAACAATTATTAACCTAAATGGAAAATAACAATTAGATGACCCAGCAGTCACCTTACCGCTAGTTACCCTCCACGACACCCAGGTTGCCTCTCTCACCGGTGAGGTGACAGACAGGTCGTACACAGCACCAGAGCCGCTGGGTCATTCAGTACTTGACGTATAAAAAGCTATAATTGTTGCCATCATTACAGATTTTCTATTTTTTTAATTTTCTACCATCAATGCCAATTTTGTATTTTCGTGACTAATTTCCTGGGGAAGTACAGATACCAAACAAGCCCGGCAGAGTGGTGGTTGCAATTCGAAGCAGTTCTGTAATTCGTTGCAAGTCAGGCTCTGTGCCACATCAAATTTAGACAAAAGGGTAAATCTCTCCTGCATTTAGGGCGAAAATAGGTTGCAGGATAATTGGCGAGGTTAGCTCCAAGTCTTCATTTAGCAGTCTGGCTTTACCTGTCGTCTTTTCCCATTATGGCTATTTCTCACACCGTCTCTTCCTCTTCTTTCGTCTTCTTCCTCGTCTTCGAGGACTGTTTTCTGGGGAGGCCCAGCAAGGTCAAACATGACGTCAGATGAACAAGTCAACTATTTCCTCACAAGGCGGTGGTCTGACCGGTATGTGTAGGGGATTTACCGCACCCTGGTCAAGGGCCTCCACCACTAATACAATCATCCCACAACAATTATCTTCACTATCACCATAGTGCCGCCTACAAGAAAGTGTTTCCTCATCAATTACACAACACGCTAAAATCTCCACATTGCAAGTGTAGGTCAAACTTTCCTTTTCTACGATGCTTGATCTTAGCGTTGCTCACGTGACTTATTAAAAGTCATTTATGCTTACCAGGTGTGACATCAACGAATCATCTTTCCCACTCTGGTTAAGTTAGCATAGTATCAATTAACTCAGACTCGTGGGACAAGGTACGCTTTCTCCCACAGTATATGGTAACAGAAGGGCACTCGGTCTTTATCACCTACACCTTGCAGGCACTCGAAATCAAGTTAGAAAAGTAGAAGATTCTCTCCCCATTCTTCAGCTGCAGTTTCCTTCATTAGGAAGCTGGTTATTTAGTAGCAAGCCATGTTG
This sequence comes from Cherax quadricarinatus, assembly GCF_038502225.1. Lineage (NCBI taxonomy): Eukaryota > Metazoa > Arthropoda > Malacostraca > Decapoda > Parastacidae > Cherax > Cherax quadricarinatus. The sequence goes on from NC_091305.1 coordinate 12,536,356, forward strand.
AGACACGTGACTGGAAATGTATCAGCAGAGGAGACATAATGAACATAATCTGTTTACATCATTATATTAGAAACAAGCGCCAAACCAGTATGATCCACACACATCTACTGCTTTTACTTAATGTTGCTATTAATATACTAATTTTACCACCACCACCGCTACTAGTACTACCATCACTACCACCACTACTACTACTGCTACTACCACCACTACCACTACTACTACTACTACTACTACTACTACTACAACTAATTTTGTGAACTATCTTCCGCGAGGTCAAACATCCCCTCTCATAACTACCACTATTATTACAACATTCATGGGGAAGCCCTAAACCCATAGAGGTCATACAGCGCCTGTGGGACACGGGAGGTCTTCGGGTTCGATTCAAGGAAGGGAAAGGCAGACCAATTACCTGGACCATTCTCCGCCACCGTCAAGGACCCTCCCTGAGCAGCCAGTGAATCCCAGTCTTCCTTGACTCTCTCAGCTTGTCAACTTTCCCCCGAGTTGCACATAAAATTTTCCCAGTATTTTGAAGGTATCAGTCAGATCTCAGAGTTACTGTCTTCCTAACCCTGGGTTATTTGTGCCTTCCTTCCTTCATGTGGTTTATTTCGTAATGATGGTATGAGTTGTGTTGTCATTATACGACCTCTGGCCAGCGTGTATCCATCTATCGCATGCGATGTGAACCAGGGTGCAGTGTACACCAGGTACTCCAACTTACCGACGTCTCAGGCTACAAACACACTGTAACCACTTACGAACGGAGAAATTATGAACATATTACTTTTTTTTCCGTGGGTGAAAGATGAAATTTTCAGAACAAGTTTAACTGAGACTCCATTTCGCACACGACTGAGCTATATCAAGTCATGGTAAAGTTCAATACAGGGCGAAACGCTCTCCCCAAAAACAAGTCTGTTCTGTTAACGCACTGGCCTTTGAGTTTTAGGACTCACTCGCCATGGGTTCAATCCCTGCCCATTCCCTGATCTGTTCTGTATACTGCGTCTTTATTTCCATACTTGTCACCGCTACGCCACCGCATCACTTTGTTTACAACCAAAAATGCGCAGAACGAACACGTGTAAACAAATCATCCTGTCCTACTATATTCTGTACAAACAAGTTGTTTGCAAGTTGAAGCATCAGCAAAGTAACTTGTTCGTAAGTTGCAGACTAACCTTACAAGTATGCTATTGTTTCTCGCGTTCTGTATTCAAAATTTCCCCCCATTAAACCTGGCATCACACTTGTGTTGGTACTGGAAGGTGGAAGACGCAGCGAGACCCGGAGTCCACGAGAAGGCGAAACAGTGGAAATATTAGAAATGTTTCGCTCAAGGGGGGGCTAAAGTTACAGTGACATAGCTTACCAAGTTACAACTTGATAAAGCTCTACCTCGAGGGAAGCTTCACAGTGAAGGCTTACACTGCTTTGTAAGACTGTTACAGAGTTGGGCAGTGATTTGTGCACTCGAGGATACTGTGATTTGTTCACTCAATTATTATAATCATTATTAATCACCATGGGGGGAGCTAAACCCGTAGGGATTATACAGCGCCTGTGGGGGTGGGAGGGGGGAAGAGATATGGAAGGCATTCAGGCTTAATTCAGAGAATTGGAACACAGATCCAATTCTCTACATCAAGAGCCCGTCACCAGCGTCCAGGAACATCCCTTGAGGGTTTGTGCCTTCAAGGTTACTGTGACTTGTATACCCGAGGTTGCTGTGACTTGTGTACCCGAGGTTACTGTGACGTGTGTACCCGAGGTTACTGTGACTTGTGTACCCGAGGTTACTGTGACTTGTGTACCCGAGGTTACTGTGACTTGTGTACCCGAGGTTACTGTGACTTGTGTACCCGAGGTTACTGTGTGATGTAGTTCAGCTGGGCTTGTGAGGTCTCTGGGGAGACCTAATTTAACTGATTATATGGTCACCTTGCCTTGGCAAATGTCTGTCAGAGCCACGCCTTTTCGGCTTAAGACTGAGGTCTTTTGTTCTGGACGGCGTCAGACCTCGGCGTCAGATCAACACCACGTGTGCACACCTCATTGTGGAGGGTGCTTGGACCACCATAAAAGCCCAAGGAAGAGCATGATCAGGAGATTCGTGCGGAACACTGGCATGGGTGCAGAGCTCCGAGCAGAGACTTCGAGAGGAGCTGCTGCTGGGGTGCAGGGCTCGGGAGAAGGCTGCTGAAGTCTCTGGAGGAGACTGTTGGAGGCTTTAGGCAGAGTACTGGCTTGGCGCAGTACTCGTGCTGTGTAGGTCTTGGGACCTGTGGCTTAGTTCCTGTGATGAACTGTCCTCTGAACTATATTGTAAGTTATATTCTGTTTCGCCAAGCTAATTGTATTCCCTGTCTCACTGTTTATATGTACCACCCCATTTATCTAAACCCCAATGATGTACTCCTGTTCCCAAATATATTATTGTACAAGGACTTAATAATAAACTGTGTTTGAGTAGAATAGTAATATTCACTGTCCCCGTTATTGTATTTCTATTTATTCTTTTATTTCAAGTAGTGAGAGGGTGAGTAGTGTGATGAGTAGAGTAATGAGAGGTGAAGGTGGTCACCAGTGACCTCACATTACCTACCTCCGCATACCTCACTCCTACCACCTCGCCTACCTGTCCCCTGCCTACTGACTCCCCTACTCCCATATTCCCCACTTATTTCCCGTTCATTCCAATACCCCCCTACATGACAACTGTGACTTGTGTACCCGAGGTTACTGTCACTTGTGTACCCGAGGTTACGTCACTTGTGTACCCGAGGTTACTGTCACTTGTGTACCCGAGGTTACTGTCACTTGTGTACCCGAGGTTACTGTGACTTGTGCACCCGAGGTTACTGTGACTTGTGTACCCGAGGTTACTGTGACTTTTGTACCCGAGGATACTGTCACTTGTGTACCCGAGGTTACTGTCACTTGTGTACCCGAGGTTACTGTCACTTGTGTACCCGAGGTTACTGTCACTTGTGTACCCGAGGTTACTGTCACTTGTGTACCCGAGGTTACTGTCACTTGTGTACCCGAGGTTACTGTCACTTGTGTACCCGAGGTTACTGTCACTTGTGTACCCGAGGTTACGTCACTTGTGTACCCGAGGTTACTGTCACTTGTGTACCCGAGGTTACTGTCACTTGTGTACCCGAGGTTACTGTGACTTGTGCACCCGAGGTTACTGTGACTTGTGTACCCGAGGTTACTGTGACTTGTGTACCCGAGGATACTGTCACTTGTGTACCCGAGGTTACTGTGACTTGTGTACCCGAGGTTACTGTCACTTGTGTACCCGAGGTTACTGTCACTTGTGTACCCGAGGTTACTGTCACTTGTGTACCCGAGGTTACTGTGACTTGTGTACCCGAGGTTACTGTCACTTGTGTACCCGAGGTTACTGTCACTTGTGTACCCGAGGTTACTGTCACTTGTGTACCCGAGGTTACTGTCACTTGTGTACCCGAGGTTACTGTCACTTGTGCACCCGAGGTTACTGTCACTTGTGTACCCGAGGTTACTGTCACTTGTGTACCCGAGGTTACTGTCACTTGTGTACCCGAGGTTACTGTCACTTGTGTACCCGAGGTTACTGTCACTTGTGTACCCGAGGTTACTGTCACTTGTGTACCCGAGGTTACGTCACTTGTGTACCCGAGGTTACTGTCACTTGTGTACCCGAGGTTACTGTCACTTGTGTACCCGAGGTTACTGTCACTTGTGTACCCGAGGTTACTGTGACTTGTGCACCCGAGGTTACTGTGACTTGTGTACCCGAGGTTACTGTGACTTGTGTACCCGAGGATACTGTCACTTGTGTACCCGAGGTTACTGTGACTTGTGTACCCGAGGTTACTGTCACTTGTGTACCCGAGGTTACTGTCACTTGTGTACCCGAGGTTACTGTCACTTGTGTACCCGAGGTTACTGTCACTTGTGTACCCGAGGTTACTGTCACTTGTGTACCCGAGGTTACTGTCACTTGTGTACCCGAGGTTACTGTCACTTGTGTACCCGAGGTTACTGTCACTTGTGTACCCGAGGTTACTGTCACTTGTGCACCCGAGGTTACTGTCACTTGTGTACCCGAGGTTACTGTCACTTGTGTACTCGAGGTTACTGTCACTTGTGTACCCGAGGTTACTGTGACTTGTGCACCCGAGGTTACTGTGACTTGTGTACCCGAGGTTACTGTCACTTGTGTACCCGAGGTTACTGTGACTTGTGCACCCGAGGTTACTGTCACTTGTGTACCCGAGGTTACTGTGACTTGTGTACCCGAGGTTACTGTCACTTGTGTACCCGAGGTTACTGTCACTTGTGTACCCGAGGTTACTGTGACTTGTGCACCCGAGGTTACTGTCACTTGTGTACCCGAGGTTACTGTGACTTGTGTACCCGAGGTTACTGTGACTTGTGTACCCGAGGTTACTGTGACTTGTGTACCCGAGGTTACTGTGACTTGTGCACCCGAGGTTACTGTCACTTGTGTACCCGAGGTTACTGTGACTTGTGTACCCGAGGTTACTGTGACTTGTGTACCCGAGGTTACTGTCACTTGTGTACCCGAGGTTACTGTCACTTGTGTACCCGAGGTTACTGTCACTTGTGTACCCAAGGTTACTGTCACTTGTGTACCCGAGGTTACCGAGTGAACATTAAAATGGTATAAAATACCGACAGGTTGTTAGGTAAGATACATATGCAACAGTTAGGTATCTTTATTTCGAAACGTTTCGCGTACACAGTAGGCTTCTTCAGTCGAGTACAGAAAAGTTGATAGAAGCAGAAGATACTTGAAGACGATGTAATCAGTCCATCACCCTTAAAGTTTTGAGGTGGTCAGTCCCTCAGTCTGGAGAAGAGTATTGTTCGATAGTCTGAAACAATATGGAGTTGAAGTGACAGGATCTCACCTCCTGGCGGTATATAAGGCTCCATCCTGTCACTTCAACTCCATATTGTTTCAGACTATGGAACAATACTCTTCTCCAGACTGAGGGACTGACCACCTCAAAACTTCAAGGGTGATGGACTGATTACATCTTCTTCATGTATCTTCTGCTTCTATCAACTTTTCTGTACTCGACTGAAGAAGACTACTGTGTAGGCGAAACGTTTCGAAATAAAGATACCTAACAGTTGCATATGTGTCTTACCTAACACCCGAGGTTACTGTCACTTGTGCACCCAGAGTTATCGTAATTTCCTGAGGGGAAGTGCACACAATTTTTCAGGTTTGTTTATACATATTACAAAGACAGGACGCAGCGCAGGATAAAACCCAGAGGATCTCTGCTGGTTATGCTCGGTCACGAGTCACGTCTTCATGCAACTCAGGACTCTGTTTCCTGTCCCACTCTGACGTAAGCTGCTCAATTTTCTCCTACAATAAGTGACAGTTTGTGACACTCGATTTTTTGTTTTATTAAGCCTTAGCAGTTTTTGTATACTGCAATCAATTCACTGGGAAGAATGCAGTGTTGAGCGATCCATAATATTTAGCATAGATTGCTCGAAATGCTCTGCATAACCAGGAGCTTTCCATATAGCATGTCACTGGTGTCAGCTATGGTATGTATAAGTTGTATCATGTAAAAATAAAGATTATTATTATTATTATTATTATTATTATTATTATTATTATTATTATTATTATTATTATTATTATTATTACAATTAAATATCGGCTCTTAGTGTTTGTGCCCTAGAAACATCGTGATTCTTTCAGTTTGGTTTACACTGTTGTGCCTCACACTCAAACTGAAGGAAAGTCCGGCGCACGTTTCGCCTCTTCTCTTCAATTTTCGAGGAGAAATTTGTTACATTTCCAACAATATAGTACTTTGAAAATGTTATAAAATAGCAACAAATTGATGGGTAAGACACATATGCAACACCTGTGTATCTTTACTGTTGAAATGTTTCGCCCACACGGTGGGTTTCTTCAGTTATATGTAGAGAATAGACTGAAGGCAGCAGAAATAGTTTGAGGTCGTCAGTCCCTCAGCCTGGAGGCTGTATGCTCACCTATTTGTGGTTGCAAGGGTTGAGTCGCAGCTCCTGGCCCCGCTGGTCGCTACTAGGGTGTGTGTGTAATATATGATGACATTTACTGTTCTAGGAAGGTTCTCTACGAGGAGAGGGTAATTCCCTGGATCAAGAGCCCATCACCCAGCATCAAGGTACAGCCCTCCTTAAGAATCTCGCATGACTGAGGTCTCTGTCCTTGATAAGACCTAAATATCTGCTACTAATTGGAGACCTTCCTGACCCCCAGAGAGCTTCCTGACCCCAGAGAGCTTCCTGACCCCAGAGAGCTTCCTAACCCCAGAGAGCTTCCTGATCCCCAGAGACTTCTTGAATCCCGGAAAGCTTCCTGAGCCCAGAGAGCTTCATGACCCCCAGAGAGTTTCTTGATCTCAAGACAGCTTCTTAACCCCCAGAGAGTTTCCTGACCCCAGGGAGCTTCTTGAGGCCCTTGAAAGCTTTCTGACCCCCAGAGAAATTCGTGACCCTCAGAGAGCTTCCGGACCCCCAGAGAGCTTCCTAACTCCAGAGAGCTTCTTGACCCCAGAGAACTTCATGACCTTCAGGGAGTTTCCTGACCCTCAGAGAGCTTCCTGACTCAAGAGAGCTTCCTGACTCCACAGAGAGCTTCCTGACCCCAGAAAGTTTTCTGACCCCCGAGAGAGACTTCTTTGACCTCGCGAGAGCTTCCTCACTCCCCCAAAGAGAGCTTCTTGATCCCCAGAGAGTTTCCTAAATCCTCCCTGACCTCCAGAGAGCTTTGTAACCTGAGAGCTCTCTTATTGCTTAATGGCCTCCAGCAATAGCCTCCTGACCTCCCGAGAGAACGAAACATTGTAGTGAAGGCTGACGCTGGTTTGTGTTTCTGTGTACAGGTGAGGTGAGTCTCCTGTAGTGTCTCTCAGGAACCTTGTACTCAACACTAGTACTGTTAGTCGATTGGTGTGGGTCGCATCCTGGGATAAAATTGACCTAATTTGCCAGAAATGCTCAGCATAACAAGCAGCTTCATATGTAGTAGTATGTCACTGATGTCAGCTAGGACTGTATCCCGTGTACATGTGCTTGTAGAAATACAAATTATTATTATTATTATTATTATTATTATTATTATTATTATTATTATTATTATAAGAGCAAGTTGTACCACGCACAGACTCTCAGTGTTCCTCATCCTGTTTACATGTCTTCATCCTGTGTCTCTACACCGGAGTATAAAACAAATTCTAACGACACAATAGAGCGGGAAAAGTAGTGTGAAAAACCTGGGAATGACAATGCCAAGGATCACAACAATGTCGTAATCACATCTGCACGATAAGTTATAGGAGGTATGCCAAGCCACTGATGATCCTCTTTAAGTCATTTGTTCTCTCTAGACTGGAATGCTGCTGTACACTAACGGTCTTTTTCAAGGCAGGCGTAATTATACATCCGGAGAATATACAGAGAACTTTCAATGCACGTATAAGCACAATCAAGAACCTCAGTTACTGGGAGCGTTTGAAGTCTCTTGAAATGTGTTCCTTGGAACACAGGCGATAAAGACACATCATAATTTACACTTAAAAAATCCTAGAGGGAATAGTCACAAATCTGCTCACAGAAACCACTTCTTACGAAAGCAAAAGACTCGACAGACGGTGCAACATTTCCCCAATGAAATACAAGAGTGCCGTGAGCACACTAAGAGATAACACAATAAGTGTCAAGGGCTCAAGACTGTTCAACTGCCTCCCAGCATACACAAGGGGGATTACCAGTAGACCTCCGGCTCTCTTCAAGAGGGAGCTGGACAGGCACCTAAAGTCAATACCTGACCAACCGGACTGTGGTTCATCCGTTGGAGTGCGTGCGACCAGCAGTAACAGCCTGGTTGATCAGGCTTTGATCTA
>NC_091305.1:12546801-12559301 GCF_038502225.1 Cherax quadricarinatus
ACCTCCAGTGATGATACAGACTCAGTAATAATCAAGAACCTCCAGTGATGATACAGACTCAGTAATAATCAAGAACCTCCAGTGATGATACAGACTCAGTAATAATCAAGAACCTCCAGTGATGATACAGACTCAGTAATAATCAAGAACCTCCAGTGATGATACAGACTCAGTAATAATCAAGAACCTCCAGTGATGATACAGACTCAGTAATAATCAAGAACCTCCAGTGATGATACAGACTCAGTAATAATCAAGAACCTCCAGTGATGATACAGACTCAGTAATAATCAAGAACCTCCAGTGATGATACAGACTCAGTAATAATCAAGAACCTCCAGTGATGATACAGACTCAGTAATAATCAAGAACCTCCAGTGATGATACAGACTCAGTAATAATCAAGAACCTCCAGTGATGATACAGACTCAGTAATAATCAAGAACCTCCAGTGATGATACAGACTCAGTAATAATCAAGAACCTCCAGTGATGATACAGACTCAGTAATAATCAAGAACCTCCAGTGATGATACAGACTCAGTAATAATCAAGAACCTCCAGTGATGATACAGACTCAGTAATAATCATAGAGTCAAGCTCAGTGCCGTAAGTTAACCCTAGCGCCATTGGTGTATATAACTTGTGACAAATTACTTCTAACAGTTAAGTGAAAAAAAAAATTCTCCAGCAGTTGCTGTTACAATTGAGTTACGGCAGGTATTACTAGTAATGAGTTACGGCAGGTATTACTAGTAATGAGTTACGGCAGGTATTACTAGTAATGAGTTACGGCAGGTATTACAAGTAATGAGTTACGGCAGGTATTACTAGTAATGAGTTACGGCAGGTATTACTAGTAATGAGTTACGGCAGGTATTACTAGTAATGAGTTACGGCAGGTATTACTAGTAATGAGTTACGGCAGGTATTACTAGTAATGAGTTACGGCAGGTATTACTAGTAATGAGCTTCTTAGGAGGGACTTGCAGGTATGTGATACTAAATGAACACATCTTCCACGGAGGGTGAGATGCTCTTCTTGTCTACAGTCATACAGTTTATGCAGGTTATAAAACTTAATATAATTGCATGTTTTCACAACCCATTTAGATATATGTGTATTTACTTCTAGACATTTAGTAAGATTCGTAGTAACAGAGTTTGCTTCGTTTTTAAAAAGTTTAAAGCCAAATACAGTGTTAATCTCAATAATACTATCAGAGCGCAGGAGAGAGAGAGATATAATCTACACCTGGAAGATTCTGGAGGGACTGGTCCCTAATATGCACACAGCAATCACTCCATACGAAAGCAAAAAACTTGGCAGGCGATGCAACATACCCCCAGTGAAAAGTAGGGACGTCGCTGGTACACTAAGAGAAAACACAATAAGTGTCCAGGGCCCAAGACTGTTCAACAGCCTCCCACCAGCAATAAGGGGCATTACGGGAAGACCCCTGGTTGTCTTCAAGAGGGAGCTGGACAGATATCTAAAAACGGTGTCGGATCAGCCGGGCTGTGGTTCGTACGTTGGATTGCGTGCGGCCAGTAGTAACAGCTTCATTGATCAGGCCCTGATCCACCGGGAGGCCCGGTCGTGGACCGGGCCGCGGGGGCGTTCATCCCCGGAATGCCCTCCAGGTAACTCATAATAGAAACACAAAGCTCCTTAATCATAATAAGAACCTTGGTAGATTTAGGACAGCCAAGAATAATTCCGAGGGCTTCATTTTGCATTAATTCCAAGGGCCAGAGAGAATTTCCCTTAGCTAATATTAACACGGACGCAGAATCATCAATTAACGATCTAACATAGGCTATGTACATTATCCTCACTATTCTCACATTAGCACCATAGTTTGGGTTGTAGCCAGCAACAGCTCTGAGAGTATTTAGCCTATCTTTGTATTTTTTATTTAGTTGTGGTATGATGGATTTATTGAAGGGTACGTCTATACCAAGGTATTTAACGTAGCCGGGTGAGACATGTCATTTGCTCTTCAATATCTTTGTTTTAGATGAAGATATGACGAGGCCTAGACGATTACAAGTTACTTGAACCTCGTTAAGACTGGTATTCACCTTCTTGTGCCATGTTGTATGGATCATGATGTCATCAGCATAGCTAATAGCTATATGTTTAGGTGAGGCAGGTACAGTAGAGTATTTAGGAGAGTTGCCGCCACCACCACCCACCAGGATAACGGAGTCACCTAAAGATGACCTTTATCTGGTCTCTGACCTTGTCTGACCACCACCATTGCCTCCAACACTTACACTACCTTCATCCAGTACACCACTTCCCACACATGCACCGCCAACATAAACACCACCGTGCGACACGTTCAGTCCTCAGTGACCTGAATACCTCCTGAACGCACCTCACCTGTAAAACAATTATCTTTTGTTTTTAATCATCTCAGCCGTAAATGGAACTGACGACTCTCTCTCTCAAGCCACTGATGGCCAGCTGATCACTCCTACCTACCTGGAGTTTACATGGAAGGTGTTCTGGGGGTCAATGCCCCCTCGGCCCACTCCTTGACCACGACCCCTGGTGGACCAGTGCCTGGATACCTGGTATACCTGACCTGATCAACTAGGTTATGTAATACAGGTCTGCGATGCTCTTCCCACTTTCCATATATCCGGCACTCGGTGACACAGCACTCCGTACCTGGAACCTGGTACAGGCCGGTCCCAGCAGCACTAATTCCCAAGGCATAACACAGAATGTTGTAGGCTCCGGGAACGTAATTCCCAGCTACGTCATGACGGCGCCACCTGAGTAACTTTATCAGCAGTGAGCAGGAGTCAGGTAATTTAAACACACAATCATTTGTCATTACTTGTGTGTGTGTGTGTGTGTGTGTGTGTGTGTGTGTGTGTGTGTGTGTGTGTGTGTGTGTGTGTGTGTGTGTGTGTGTGTGTGTATGTGTGTGTGTGTGTACGCACGCGCCTAATCTCGTGAATGCGCATTTGACCAATGTCCTTAAGGTAAAAGTCTGCATTGCAACACACGCGCACGCAACCGTCGACGAATTACGCATTCACAGCAGGACGTTACCCTACTGTTTAGAGAGAAAGAAAGAGAGAGAATAGGAAAACCGGGCAGTAGGAGGCTCCCCGGTTATTTACAGTCTGTAATACTATATAGTAAGGCTCCCTTGTTAGCCTGACGTCACGTGACTCCCCCAGACGTAGGCCTCCCTCTCAGATTCAAGCAGGCTGACCAGGCAAGCAGATGTGACAGGCTGGGCTCTTCCACGCTTACCGAATATTCCCCTGAGAAGAATCACTTCATATCTCTCCAATTATCTGAGATGGAGTTTGACTGCTACTGTCAAAACTATTACTATCACCACCCTGACTACTAGCGGACAACACAGGTACAACAACAAAGACTTCGCCAGCCAGTGACCAACCGCTGGTTGGCGAAGCGTATCATAAATTAAGACGATAGAGAAGATAAGAGAGTGTAACCTAACCACACCGGACATTAAATACTTTATATAAAATAACATTTGAGGACAATTTTGGAAGCGTTAGGAGAGTAACGCTGACTAACTCGTTAGAAAGTGACGTGTGTGCGTGTGTGTGTGTGTATGTGTATGTGTGTGGACACACACACACACACACACGCACACACACACACACACACACCAGTTGTACCTCACTCCATTCATGGTTCACCTTTGTAAACATTTACACGGTGAAGCAGCCGTGTTTTACAAGAGCCAAAAGCGGCGTAAATATTTGCAGAGGCAGTGGTTGGAAGGAAAGGGTGGGGGGGAGGGGGAGAGAGACGGGCAGGAGGGGATTAAAAAAAATAGGAGGAATGCAGGAGGGACAGGCATTAATGGGAGAGTGGAAGGAAGAATGGTACAGGGAGGGGGTGAGTAGTTAAGGCTTGTTAAAGATGGAGGGAGAGAGAGAGAGAGAGAGAGAGAGAGAGAGAGAGAGAGAGAGAGAGAGAGAGAGGGGGGGGGGCAAGGGGCAGATGGGGGAAGGGAAGAACAGAGAGAATGGACAGAAAGGGGTAAGTGGGAGGAATACATTGATAATAAGACTACAAAAGTTTGTAAGGACCTCTCCTGGGAGCTCCCACGTTGATGTTGATGACTGTCTCTAAGACTGCTTATAGAGTCAGTCTCAAGACCACCCCAGTGTGTTGCACTGTTTCTTGTCTTTTGGATCACTTTCTGCCTCCTAGTGGATCACTTTTCACCTCCTGCTGAATCACTTTTTGCCTCGATCACTTTCTGCCGCCTCCTAGTCCTGGATCACTTTTCACCTCCTGCTGGATCACTTTCTGCCTCCTGGATCACTTTCTGCCTCCTGGATCACTTTCTGCCTCCTGGATCACTTTCTGCCTCCTGGATCACTTTCTGCCTCCTAGTGGATCACTTTTCACCTCCTGTTGGATCACTTTCTGCCTCCTGGATCACTTTATGCCTACTGGATCACTTTATGCCTTCTGGATCACTTTCTGCCTCCTCGATCACTTTCTGCCTCCTGGATCACTTTTTGCCTCCTGGATCACTTTCTGCCTTCTGGATCACTTTCTGCCTCCTGGATCACTTTCTACCTCATGGATCACTTCCTGCCTCCTGGATCACTTCTTGCCTCCTGGATAATGGATAATTTTTTGCCTCCTGGATCACTTTCTGCCTCCTGGATCACTTTTTCCCTTCTGGATCACTTTTTGCCTCCTGGATCACTTTCTGCCTCCTGTATCACTTTTTGCTTCCTGGATCACTTTCTGCCTCCTGGATCACAATCTACCTCCTGGATCACTTCCTGCCTCCTGGATCACTTCTTGCCTCCTGGATAATTTTTTGCCTCCTGGATCACTTTCTGCCTCCTGGATCACTTTTTCCCTCCTGGATCACTTTTTGCCTCCTGGATCACTTTTTGCCTCCTGGATCACTTCTTGCCTCCTGGATAATTTTTTGCCTCCTGGATCACTTTTTGCCTCCTGGATCACTTTCTGCCTCCTGGATCACTTTTTGTCTCCTGGATCACTTTTTGCCTCTTGGAACACTTTCTGCCTCCTGGATCACTTTTTGCCTCCTGGATCACTTTTTGCCTCCTGGATCACTTTCTGCCTCCTGGAACACTTTCTGCCTCCTGGATCACTTTCTGCCTCCTGGATCACTTTCTGCCTCCTGGATCACTTTCTACCTCCTGGAAAACTTTCTGCCTCCTGGATCACTTTTTGCCTCCTGGATCAGTTTCTGCCTCCTGGATCACTTTTTGCCTCCTGGATCACTTTCTGCCTTCTGGATCACTTTCTGCCTCCTGGATCACATTTTGCCTCCTGGATCACTTTCTGCCTCCTGGATCACTTTCTGCCTCCTGGATCACTTCCTGCCTCCTGGATCACTTTCTGCTTCCTGGATCGCTTTCTGCCTCCTGGATCACTTTCTGCCTCCTGGATCACTTTTTGTTTCCTGGATCACTTTTTGCCTCCTGGATCACTTTCTGCCTCCTGGATCACCTTTTGAATCTTGGATCACTTTTTGTCTCCTGGATCACTTTCTGCCTCCTGGATCGTTTTTTTGCCTCCTGGATCACTTTTTGCCTCCTGGATCACTTTCTGCCTCCTGTATCACTTTCTGCCTCCTGGATCACTTTTTGCCTCCTGGATCACTTTCTGCCTCCTGGATCACTTTCTGCCTCTTGGATCACTTTTTGCCTCCTGGATGACTTTATGCCTCCTGTATCACTTTCTGCCTCCTGGATCACTTTCTGCCTCCTGGATCACCTTTTGAATCTTGGATCACTTTTTGTCTCCTGGATCACTTTCTGCCTCCTGGATAATTTTTTTGCCTCCTGGATCACTTTCTGCCTCCTGGAGCACTTTCTGCCTCCTGGATCACTTTTTGCCTCCTGGATCACTTTCTGCCTCCTGGATCACTTTTTGCCTCCTGGATCACTTTTTGCCTCCTGGATCACTTTTTGTCTCCTGGATCACTTTTTGCCTCCTGGATCAGTTTCTGCCTCCTGGATCACTTTTTGCCTTCTGGATCAGTTTCTGCCTCCTGGATCACTTTCTGCCTCCTGGATCACTTTCTGCCTCCTGGATCAGTCTCTGCCTCCTGGATCACTTTCTGCCTCCTGGATCACTTTCTGCCTCCTGGATCACTTTTTGCCTCCAGGAACACTTTCTGCCTCCTGGATCACTTTTTGCCTTCTGGATCACTTTCTGCCTCCTGGATCACTTTCTGCCTCCTGGATCAGTTTCTGCCTCCTGGATCACTTTCTGCCTCCTGGATCGCTTTCTGCCTACTGGATCACTTTCTGCCTCCTGGATCACTTTTTGCCTCCTGGAACACTTTCTGCCTCCTAGATCACTTTCTGCCTCCTGGATCACTTTCTGCCTCCTGGATCACTTTTTGCCTTCTGGATCACTTTCTGTCTCCTGGATCACTTTCTGCCTCTTGGATCACTTTCTGCCTCCTGGATCACTTTTTGCCTCCTGGATCACTTTCTGCCTCTTGGATCACTTTCTGCCTCCTGGATCACTTTTTGCCTCCTGGATCACTTTCTGCCTCTTGGATCACTTTCTGCCTCCTGGATCACTTTCTGTCTCCTCGATCATTTTTTGCCTCCTGGATCACTTTCTGCCTCTTGGTTCATTTTCTGCCTCCTGGATCACTTTCTGCCTCCTGGATCACTTTCTGCCTCCTGGATCACTTTCTGCCTCCTGGATCACTTTCTGCCTCCTGGATCACTTTCTGCCTCCTGGATCACTTTCTGCCTCCTGGATCAGTTTGTGCCTCCTTTTGCCTCCTGGATCACTTTCTGCCTCCTGGATCACTTTCTGCCTCCTGGATCACTTTCTACCTCCTGGATCACTTTCTGCCTCCTGGATCACTTTCTGCCTCCTGGATCACTTTCTGCCTCCTGGATCACTTTCTGCCTCCTGGATCACTTTCTGCCTCCTGGATCACTTTCTGCCTCCTGGATCACTTTCTGCCTCCTGGATCACTTTCTGCCTCCTGGATCACTTTCTGCCTCCTGGATCACTTTCTGCCTCCTGGATCAGTTTTTGCCTCCTGGATCACTTTCTGCCTCCTGGATCACTTTCTGCCTCCTGGATCACTTTCTGCCTCCTGGATCACTTTCTGCCTCCTGGATCACTTTCTGCCTCCTGGATCACTTTCTGCCTCCTGGATCACTTTCTGCCTCCTGGATCAGTTTTTGCCTCCTGGATCACTTTCTGCCTCCTGGATCACTTTCTGCCTCCTGGATCACTTTCTGCCTCCTGGATCACTTTCTGCCTCCTGGATCAGTTTTTGCCTCCTGGATCACTTTCTGCCTCCTGGATCAGTTTTTGCCTCCTGGATCACTTTCTGCCTCCTGGATCACTTTCTGCCTCCTGGATCAGTTTTTGCCTCCTGGATCACTTTCTGCCTCCTGGATCACTTTCTGCCTCCTGGATCACTTTCTGCCTCCTGGATCACTTTCTGCCTCCTGGATCACTTTCTGCCTCCTGGATCAGTTTTTGCCTCCTGGATCACTTTCTGCCTCCTGGATCACTTTCTGCCTCCTGGATCAGTTTTTGCCTCCTGGATCACTTTCTGCCTCCTGGATCAGTTTTTGCCTCCTGGATCACTTTCTGCCTCCTGGATCAGTTTTTTGCCTCCTGGATCACTTTCTGCCTCCTGGATCACTTTCTGCCTCCTGGATCAGTTTTTGCCTCCTGGATCACTTTCTGCCTCCTGGATCACTTTCTGCTTCCTGGATCACTTTCTGCCTCCTGGATCACTTTCTGCCTCCTGGATCACTTTCTGCCTCCTGGATCACTTTCTGCCTCCTGGATCAGTTTTTGCCTCCTGGATCACTTTCTGCCTCCTGGATCACTTTCTGCCTCCTGGATCACTTTCTGCCTCCTGGATCACTTTCTGCCTCCTGGATCAGTTTTTGCCTCCTGGATCACTTTCTGCCTCCTGGATCAGTTTTTGCCTCCTGGATCACTTTCTGCCTCCTGGATCACTTTCTGCCTCCTGGATCAGTTTTTGCCTCCTGGATCACTTTCTGCCTCCTGGATCACTTTCTGCCTCCTGGATCACTTTCTGCCTCCTGGATCACTTTCTGCCTCCTGGATCAGTTTTTGCCTCCTGGATCACTTTCTGCCTCCTGGATCACTTTCTGCCTCCTGGATCAGTTTTTGCCTCCTGGATCACTTTCTGCCTCCTGGATCAGTTTTTGCCTCCTGGATCACTTTCTGCCTCCTGGATCAGTTTTTGCCTCCTGGATCACTTTCTGCCTCCTGGATCACTTTCTGCCTCCTGGATCAGTTTTTGCCTCCTGGATCACTTTCTGCCTCCTGGATCACTTTCTGCCTCCTGGATCACTTTCTGCCTCCTGGATCACTTTTTGCCTCCTGGATCACTTTTTGCCTCCTGGATCACTTTCTGCCTCCTGGATCACTTTCTGCCTCCTGGATCACTTTCTGCCTCCTGGATCACTTTCTGCCTCCTGGATCATTTTCTGCCTCCTGGATCACTTTCTGCCTCCTGGATCACTTTCTGCCTCCTGGATCACTTTCTGCTTCCTGGATCACTTTCTGCCTCCTGGATCACTTTCTGCCTCCTGGATCAGTTTTTGCCTCCTGGATCACTTTCTGCCTCCTGGATCACTTTCTGCCTCCTGGATCACTTTCTGCCTCCTGGATCACTTTCTGCCTCCTGGATCACTTTCTGCCTCCTGGATCACTTTCTGCCGTTCTAACAACTGAAAAAAAGTGTATCATTCCTTGAGACCATCTTTACTCAATGCACAATTGTGTCCTCCTGACCTCTCTGGTGACCTCCATACTAGTGACCTCTCTACTAGTGACCTTTCTACTAGTGACCTCTCTGCTAGCGACATCTCTGCTAGTGATCTCTCTGCTAGTGACCTCTCTGATAGTGACGTCTCTGCTAGTGACCTCTATGCTAGTGACCTCTCTGTTATTGACCTCTCTAGTAACCTCTCTGCTAGTGACCTCTATGCTAGTGACCTTCCTACTAGTGACGTCTCTACTAGTGACCTCTTTGCTAGTTACCTCTCTGCTAGTGACCTCTCTACTAGTGACCTCCCTACTAGTGACTTCCCTACTAGTGACATCTCTGCTAGTTACCTCTCTGCTAGTGACCTCTTTACTAGTGACCTCCCTACTAGTGACCTGTCTACTAGTGACCTCTCTGCTAGTTACCTCTCTGCTAGTGACCTCTCTACTAGTGACCTCCCTACTAGTGACCTCCCTACTAGTGACCTCCCTACTATAGACCTCCCTACTAGTGACCTCTCTACTAGTGACCTCCCTACGAGTGACCTCTCTGCTAGTGACCTTCCTACTAGTGACCTCCCTACTAGTGACCTCTCTGCTAGTGACCTCTCTGCTAGTGACCTCTCTGCTAGTGACCTCTCTGCTAGTTACCTCTCTACTAGTGACCTCCATACTAGTGACCTCTCTACTAGTGACCTCTCTACTAGTGACCTCCCTACTAGTGACCTCTCTACTAGTGACCTCCCTACTAGTGACCTCTCTCCTAGTGACCTCCCTACTAGTTACCTCTCTGCTAGTGACCTCTCTACTAGTGACCTCTCTACTAGTGACCTCTCTACTAGTGACCTCTCTGCTAGTGACCTCTCTACTAGTGACCTCTCTACTAGTGACCTCTCTACTAGTGACCTCTCTACTAGTGACCTCTCTACTAGTGACCTCTCTACTAGTGACCTCTCTACTAGTGACCTCTCTGCTAGTGACCAATCTACTAGTGACCTCTCTGCTAGTGACCAATCTACTAGTGACCTATCTACTAGTGACCTCTCTACTAGTGACCTCTCTGCTAGTGACCTCTCTAGTAGTGACCTCTCTACTAGTGACCTCTCTACTAGTGACCTCTCTGCTAGTGACCTCTCTAGTAGTGACCTCTCTACTAGTGACCTCTCTACTAGTGACCTCTCTGCTAGTGACCTCTCTAGTAGTGACCTCTCTTCTAGTGACCTCTCTACTAGTGACCTCTCTGCTAGTGACCTCTCTAGTAGTGACCTCTCTACTAGTGACCTCTCTACTAGTGACCTCTCTACTAGTGACCTCTCTACTAGTGACCTCTCTACTAGTGACCTCTCTACTAGTGACCTCTCTACTAGTGACCTCTCTGCTAGTGACCTCTCTGCTAGTGACCTCTCTACTAGTGACCTCTCTACTAGTGACCTCTCTACTAGTGACCTCTCTACTAGTGACCTCTCTACTAGTGACCTCTCTACTAGTGACCTCTCTACTAGTGACCTCTCTGCTAGTGACCTCTCTACTAGTGACCTCTCTACTAGTGACCTCTCTACTAGTGACCTCTCTACTAGTGACCTCTCTACTAGTGACCTCTCTGCTAGTGACCTCTCTACTAGTGACCTCTCTGCTAGTGACCTCTCTACTAGTGACCTCTCTACTAGTGACCTCTCTGCTAGTGACCTCTCTACTAGTGACCTCTCTACTAGTGACCTCTCTGCTAGTGACCTCTCTACTAGTGACCTCTCTGCTAGTGACCTCTCTGCTAGTGACCTCTCTGCTAGTGACCTCTCTACTAGTGACCTCTCTGCTAGTGACCTCTCTACTAGTGACCTCTCTGCTAGTGACCTCTCTGCTAGTGACCTCTCTACTAGTGACCTCTCTGCTAGTGACCTCTCTACTAGTGACCTCTCTACTAGTGACCTCTCTACTAGTGACCTCTCTACTAGTGACCTCTCTGCTAGTGACCTCTCTACTAGTGACCTCTCTACTAGTGACCTCTCTGCTAGTGACCTCTCTACTAGTGACCTCTCTGCTAGTGACCTCTCTGCTAGTGACCTCTCTACTAGTGACCTCTCTGCTAGTGACCTCTCTACTAGTGACCTCTCTACTAGTGACCTCTCTACTAGTGACCTCTCTACTAGTGACCTCTCTGCTAGTGACCTCTCTAGTAGTGACCTCTCTACTAGTGACCTCTCTACTAGTGACCTCTCTGCTAGTGACCTCTCTAGTAGTGACCTCTCTTCTAGTGACCTCTCTACTAGTGACCTCTCTAGTAGTGACCTCTCTACTAGTGACCTCTCTACTAGTGACCTCTCTACTAGTGACCTCTCTGCTAGTGACCTCTCTACTAGTGACCTCTCTACTAGTGACCTCTCTTCTAGTGACCTCTCTACTAGTGACCTCTCTGCTAGTGACCTCTCTAGTAGTGACCTCTCTACTAGTGACCTCTCTACTAGTGACCTCTCTACTAGTGACCTCTCTTCTAGTGACCTCTCTACTAGTGACCTCTCTGCTAGTGACCTCTCTAGTAGTGACCTCTCTACTAGTGACCTCTCTACTAGTGACCTCTCTACTAGTGACCTCTCTGCTAGTGACCTCTCTAGTAGTGACCTCTCTACTAGTGACCTCTCTACTAGTGACCTCTCTGCTAGTGACCTCTCTACTAGTGACCTCTCTGCTAGTGACCTCTCTACTAGTGACCTCTCTGCTAGTGTATCTTATTTCTCATTTATTTCCCTCGTTCTGTTATGAAGGAATAAGTCAACTGTGTCCTGATTTACCCATGAACTGTATCGAGAGTTTTGCTACTCCCGCGGCCTGGCACCGAGGGGGGGGGGGCAACCTGCTGTGTACTCCACACACTCCTGTCTCTCTCATCAGTACTCTGTACATGTAATATTAGTACTTTCACAGAACCCCACTGAAATGAACTCACGTTCACTAGACGGGGTTCTCATAGGTTCAGTCAAGATAATATATGCTATTATTTGTACGTCCTCAACGTCTATCTTCCCTCAAGACACTTGTGTAATATCTATTGGTTTTTCACCAATAATAGTTACTAGTATTACCATAATCACTACTATCATTATAATTACTAGTATTATCATAATTACTATCATAATAGTTACTAGTATTTTAATTTCTAGTATTTTAATTACTAGTATCATAATTACAAGTATGATCACATAATTACTAGTATTATCATAATTACTATCATAATAGTTACTAGTATTTTAATTACTAGTATCATAATTACTAGTATGATCATATAATTACCAGTATTATCGTAATTACTGGTAATATAATTACTAGCATTAGGTGGCCCGGTGGCCTGGTGGCTAAAGCTCCCGCTTCACACACGGAGGGCCCGGGTTCGATTCCCGGCGGGTGGAAACATTCGACACGTTTCCTTACACCTGTTGTCCTGTTCACCTAGCAGCAAATAGGTACCTGGGTGTTAGTCGACTGGTGTGGGTCGCATCCTGGGGGACAAGATTAAGGACCCCAATGGAAATAAGTTAGACAGTCCTCGATGACGCACTGACTTTCTTGGGTTATCCTGGGTGGCTAACCCTCCGGGGTTAAAAATCCAAACGAAATCTTATCTTATCTTATCTTAGCATTGTCATAATAATCTGTAGCTTCACAAGCTGGACTGGTCGGCAGCTCTGGCTTTTCTTTTCCTGTCTTCGTTTCAAATTGTTTTATCA
>NC_091305.1:12561801-12656801 GCF_038502225.1 Cherax quadricarinatus
AGGCCTGTTACCTAGGCCTGTTAACGGTCTAATAATCTACCAAACAGCGTTGTTGGCCCCGTTGGTCGGTAACGATCAGACAACAGTGAGACCAACCATAGTACACATCCCATTTAAAACGTGTGCCGTTGGAATATCAGAGATCCCATTGACGTTACTCGACATCACTTATGCAGCACCGTTCCTGTTACACCAGACCATAACAACAGTTGTAGCACCGTTCCTGTTACACCAGACCATAACAACAGTTGTGACGCCGGTCCAGTCACACCAGACCACGACAACGGGGGCAACACCGTCACCACTACAACAGATCACAACGGGTGTAACACCGTCTCCTTTACAGCAGGTCAGAACCAGAATGGTGTAACACCGTCTCCGATACACCACTCTGACTCTCAAGTTAACAGGAAGACTGAACGTAAATGGCTATCCCTGTTGATAAGCAAAGAACCTTGTGAACAACTTACCTGCTTTAACGACGCGAAGACGTCAACAACAGCTTCCCTTCCGCTATTTTCTTTCCGTTGCTCCTGTTTTTAACCCCCCGTCACTATTCCGTATCACGGGGGTCCAATAATCCGTATTTACCCCCTCTGTTGCCTGTAGCCCTTAAACGGGAAAGAACGGCAAGTGGCTAAGGATTTAATACATCGTTCAACAGGTCCCAGAAAAAGTCAACAAATTTTCGAACACCGACTCACACACGCAGAAGAACACGTCGAAGAACACGCAGAAAAACACGTAGAAGAACACCTAGAAGAACACACACACGAGAGAGAGAAAGGGAATCGAACTGTCTTATTGAGAGAGGTTGGTTGATGGGTGAGTCGAGGCGAGTGAGGTTTGAGTCAAGAGTGAGTGAAGGAGAGTGGAACACAGCTCCCCGCCGCCAGTCTCTCAGCTCAGCTTGCTGGTTACTGTTGTGTGCTAGCGATGGTCGGGGTTTATGTGTGTGTGTGTGTGTGTGTGTGTGTGTGTGTGTGTGTGTGTGTGTGTGTGTGTGTGTGTGTGTGTGTGTGTGTGTGTGTGTGTGTGTGTGTGTGTGTGTGTGTGTGTGTGTGTTATTGTGTATGTGTGTGTGTGTGTACTCACCTATTTTTACTCACTTACTTGTGGTTACAGGGGTCGAGACATAACCCCTGGCCCCGCCTCTTCACTGGTCGCTACTAGGTCATCTCTCTCCCTGCTCCATGAACTTTATCATACCTCGTCTTAAAACTGTGTATGGTTCCTGCCTCCGCTGCATTACTTTCCAGACTATTCCACTTCCTGACAACTCTATGACTAGAGGAATACTTCTTAACATCTCTTTGGCTCATCTGAATCTTCAACTTCCAATCGTGACCTCTTGTTTCTGTGCCCTATCTCTGGAACATCCTGGCTCTGTCCACCTTGTCAATTCCTCGCAGTATTTTGTATGTCGTTATCATGTCTCCCCTAACCCTCCTGTCCTCCAGTGTCGTCAGGCCGATGTCCCTTAACCTTCCATCGCAGGACATTCCACTTAGCTCTGGAACTAACCTTGCTGCAAACCTTTGACATGCTTGACCAGGTGCAGGTTCCAAACTGGTGCTGCATACATAAGAACATAAGAATGTAGGAACACTGCAGAAGGCCTACTGGCCCATACGAGGCAGGTCCTTATCAAAACGACATCTACCTAAAGCTACTCAAGAAATAACTCCCGTACCCCTTGACACCAATCAAACCCAGCCCCTCCCACTCATATATTTGTCCAGTCTCTTCTTAAAGCTACCCAAGGTCCTAGCCTCTATCACCCCACTGGGAAAACTGTTCCACGCATCTACAACTCTGTTAGAAAACCGGTACTTACCTATGTCCTTTCTAAATCTAAATTTATCCAACTTAAATCCATTATTCCTGGTTCTTACCTGGTTCGACACCCTCAGTACTGTTGTTAGGTAAGACACATATGCAACAGTTAGGTATCTTTATTTCGAAACGTTTCGCCTACACAGTAGGCTTCTTCAGTCGAGTACAGAAAAGTTGATAGAAGCAGAAGATACTTGAAGACGATGTAATCAGTCCATCACCCTTAAAGTTTTGAGGTGGTCAGTCCCTCAGTCTGGAGAAGAGCATTGTTCCATAGAATGAAACAATATGACATACTCCAATATGGGTCTGACGTACACGGTGTACAGAGTCTTGAATGATTCCTTACTGAGGTATCGAAATGCCATTCTCAGGTTTGCCAGGCGCCCATATGCTGCAGCAGTTATCTGGTTGATGTGCGCCTCAGGAGATGTGCTCGGTGTTATACTCGGTATTATCAGATCCTTTTCCTAGAGTGAGGTTTGCAGTCTTTGACCACCTAGCCTATACTCTGTGTCTTCCTTGCCCTTCCCCGATCTTCATGACTTTGCATTTGGCAGGGTTAAATTTGAGGAGCCAGCTGAAGATTGAGACACTTATGCAGCATATGGGAATCTTTATTCAGGAAACGTTTCGCCACACAGTGGCTTCATCAGTCCAATACAAAGAGGAAGGCGTAAGGAGAGGAGGAGAATGAGGTAATCAGTCCCTCAACCTGGAGTCGATGTGTTCAGTCCATCAATCTTGTAGAATGTACAGCATAGGGCCTTAGACGTGGCTTATATACTGTAGTGAGGTGACGTGAAGCAGATGGAGGGGGGGTCATAGTGGTACCATCCACTAGTCGAAGTAGGTCTTCGTCCAAAGGTTGAACAAGTGTTGAAGAATTCTTTGTAACAAGACCCCATGATGCTGCCTTGTCTGACAGTTGTGATGAATGGTTTGAAAAACCGACAAGTTGAAGATTGAGACACTTATGCAGCATATGGGAATCTACAGTATATAAGCCACGTCTAAGGCCCTATGCTGTACATTCTACAAGATTGATGGACTGAACACATCGACTCCAGGTTGAGGGACTGATTACCTCATTCTCCTCCTCTCCTTACGCCTTCCTCTTTGTATTGGACTGATGAAGCCACTGTGTGGCGAAACGTTTCCTGAATAAAGATTCCCATATGCTGCATAAGTGTCTCAATCTTCAACTTGTCGGTTTTTCAAACCATTCATCACAGGAGCCAGCTGCTGGACCAAGCTTCCAGCTTGTCCAGGTCTCTTTGTAGTCCTGCCTGATCCTCATCCCATTTAATTCTCCTCATTAACTTCACATCATCTGCAAACAGGGACACTTCTGAGCCTATCCCTTCCGTTATGTCATTCACATATACCAAAAATAGCACTGGTCCTTGAACTGACCCCTGTGGAACCCCGCTCGTCACAGGCGCCCATTCTGATACCTCGTCACGTACCATGACTCGCTGTTGCCTCCCTGTCAGGTATTCTCTGATCCATTGCAGCACCCTTCCTGTTATACATGCCAGATCCTCCAGCTTTTGCACTAATCTCTTGTGAGGAACTGTGTAGAAGGCCTTCTTGCAGTCCAAGAAAATGCAATCTACCCACCCCTCTCTCTCGTGTCTTACTTCCGTTATCTTGTCACAAAACTTCAATAGGGTTGTAACATTGGATTTGCCTTCCCTGAAACCGTGCTGGTTGTCGTTCATAAACTTGTTTTGTTCTAGATGCCCCACCACTCTCCTCCTGATAATCTTCTCCATGACTTTGCATACTATACACGTCATTGACATTAGTCTATAGTTTAGTTCCTCGTGTCTGTCTCCTTTCTTAAAATTGGGGACTACATTTGCCCTCTTCCATACCTCAGTTGCCCGGTTTTAATGGATGTGTTGAAAATTGTTGTTAGTGGCACACATAGTGTCTCTGCTCCCTCTCTAAGGACCCACGGAGAGATGTCCGGTCCCACCGCCTTTGAGATATCAAGGTCACTTAGCAGCTTCTTCACCTCCTCCTCGGTTGTGTATTTCATCCAACACATGTTGATGTACCCCTCTGTTCTGACCTCCTGGAGACCTTTCTTTCTCGTCTGTAAATATTTCCTTAAATCTCATGTTGAGCTCCTCACATACTTCTTGGTCGTTGCTTGTGAGCTCCCTACCTTCTTTCCTCAGCCTGATTACCTGGTCCTTGACTGCTGTCTTCCTCCTGATGTGGCTATACAAC
This sequence comes from Cherax quadricarinatus, assembly GCF_038502225.1. Lineage (NCBI taxonomy): Eukaryota > Metazoa > Arthropoda > Malacostraca > Decapoda > Parastacidae > Cherax > Cherax quadricarinatus. The sequence goes on from NC_091305.1 coordinate 12,565,879, forward strand.
AGCTATGGGTGAGACTTGACTTTTGATGTTATGTCGTTTTCGTACTGTCGCTGGGTCTCCCTCCTTATCAGTGCATACTCGTTTCTGGCTCGTCGACTAATGTATTTTCCTGGGTCCTTTGTCTTCTATACTTTTTCCATTCTCTAGAACACTTAGTTTTTGCATCCCTAGACCTCTGGGTAAACCAAGGGCTCGTTCTGGTCTTCCCATTATTTCTGTTGCCCTTGGGAACAAACCTCTCCTCTGCCTTCTTGCATTGTGTGTGTGTGTGTGTGTGTGTGTGTACTCTACGTCCCTAAGCTCCTCCCTATCTCTTCCCTTTCCCCTCTTATCCCTTTCACACTACATCCCACTCTCCCACTCATCACTTTCCTCTCATCCCTCCCTCTCATCCCTTTCCTATCGTCTACCCCCAACACTCTCCCCTCTCCTCTCTCCACTCATCCCTTACCTATCCTCCACGCCCCCCCATACACATTCCCTTCTGTTCCTTCCCACTCCTGCCCTCCCTTCCCCCCTTCCCACTCTCCCCACTCATCCAACACAAGAGGTGCTGCGTAGGACTCTCTCTTGCGGGTCTTAGTAAACGTGACAGAGGGAGGGAGAGAGGAGGGGAGGGGGAGAGGAGGGGAGGGGGAGAGGGTGAGGAAGGGGAGGGAATGTTTAGGCGATCCCAACACCCGATTCAAATTTTCCATTTATATTTATGACTTTCTCTCTCTCTCTCACTCTTTGTTTTTTTTTTTTTTTTTTTTTTTTTTTTTTTTTTTTTTTTTTACACAGGGTTTGACAAGGTTAAGGATCCCTAGCTTTATTGACAAGCTATTTACAGGTTAAGGATTCCTAACTTTATTGGCAAGCTAAGAGCTGTTACCTACATCTGCTCATTTGAAACCATTTTTATTGTTATGAGACATACAAGTAGGGAACAGGATGAAGTTGGAGCCATCTGTGGGTCAGCATTTTAATTTGATCAAGTGACTTTATCTCGTTGACATAATTATGCTGTACGAATGTGTTCCATACTCGAGTCATCCTGGGTATATATGATCTCAGATGGAGTGATGTTCTGGAGAATGGTACAGCCAGAGTGAAGTTGCTGCTTTCTGCCCGTCTTGTGGTATAGAAGCTTGCTTCTCGCTGTCCTCGAAGTGGATCCAAGTGTGGTACTTTGACAATATTGGCCTTGTACATAACAGTAAGGCTACCCACATCCCTCCTATGTTGAAGGCTCTGCTGAAATGACAGATCTATCCAGGATGGGTTCAGGCGAGAGATGAGACGTCTTGCTCTGTTCTCTACTCTGTCAAGCAGTAGCAGATGAGAGGGGGGGGGGCAGGCAAACCAAGAAAGTGGAGCATACTCAAGGTGTGAGCGTACTTGTGCCTCGTACAGGATCTTGCAACCCCTACTGTCAAGCAGATGGGAGATAAGGCGAAGTGCTGTAAGCTTCCTGGCTGCCTTGTTTGCAAGATTTACAACATGGTTCTTCATGGTTAGTTTGGAGTCAAATTTCACCCCAAGGACATCAACTTCTTCTCCAGGTGCCAACACCCTCCCATTCATCCTTACTACTGCACCAGCATTACCATCATGGTGCCTAGAGACGATCATCATTTGCGTTTTCTCAGGTGCAAATATTACTTGCCATCTATTTCCCCAAGCTGATATAGCTCTCAGCTGGTGATTGATGTAGCTTAGAGCAGCTGGCATTTCTTCTCTTGGATAAGTGAATGTCAGTGTACAGTCGTCTGCATATGCACGTGATTCTGGGATGAGATGAAGAAGGTCGTTGAAGTAGACATTCCATAACAATGGACCCAGCACGCTTCCTTGTGGAACACTTGCCCCAATAGGATGTCTTGCTGATTCCGTTCCATTGAGAACTACACTTAGAGATCTACCATGAAGGTAGTCACTGAGGAGACATAGCGTAGAGCCTGCAATTCTCTCTCTCTCTCTCTCTCTCTCTCTCTCTCTCTCTCTCTCTCTCTCTCTCCTTCCATCGTTCTTCAATACAGTTATGGTAATTATCTCTATACTCAAATAATCTGAAGAAAAATTGGTGAGATTTATCAGTATATTCTATTGTTTCGAGCAAGCACGTGCTTGTGCGCTCGTTCGTGCCTACGTGCGTGCGTGTGCATGCATGCAGGAGTGTGTGTGTGTACTCACCTAGTTGTGGTTGCAGGGGTCGATTCACAGCTCCTGGCCCCGCATATGTGCGTGCGCCTATGTGCATACGTGCGTGCATGCATACGTGCGTGCGTGCGTGCGTGGGTGCATGCGTGCGTGTGTAGAGGTGCATACGCATGTAGACATGTGAGCCACAATGTATTTATACATATACGTACTACCCTGGTGTATGTGTGTGGGGGTTGATTCTTAGCTCCTGGGCCCTGCCTCTCAACATTCAATGGATTGGCGAGTGTACTGGCCAAGCTGTGACTACGGGGGAAAGCAGCACTCCAGCTCCTGGTCCCGCCTCATCACCGCCAGTGAAGTGACGGGGGGGGGGGGTTCCCAACTGCCTGTTCTTTGATAAAATCCACTGTGGCGCTGCGTGCCACCAGCAGCAATAGCCTGGTTGACCAGGTTAGCATCACACAAGCCTTCCCCAAGGCCGGGCTCCTGGAGTAGAAAAACTCCCGGAACTCATCAAAGGTATAACAAAGGTATAAAGGGAAGGGTGTGTGCACTACCACCACTACTACCACTACCACTGCTACTACTATTATTACTACTACTTCTACTACTGCTACTACCACTACCACTGCTACTACTACTACTACTATCATTACTATTACTAATACTACTACTACCACCACCATCACCACCACTAATACTACCACCACTGCTGCTACCACCACTACTACTACAACCACCACTACTACTACTACAACCACCACTACTACTACCACCAGCACCACCACCACCACCACCACTAATACTACTACCACTACTACTACTACAACCACTACAACCACTACTACCACTACTACCACCTTCACTCCCATTTTTTACAAACAATACACCGTAATCGCGCTTTTTAGCTCTTGACGGACGGAGGATCGAACCTCCACCGCAGAATGAATGCATCGCACGGATTTAGCGCTTTATGTAAAAGTGCATTGTATCGTGCGTGGAGGATAATGCTGTACCCAGTGCTACGACCCCTCTCTGCAGTGCTACGACCCCTCCCACCAGTGCTGCGACCCCTCCCTCCAGTGCTGCGAACCCTCCCTCCAGTGCTGCGACCCCTCCCTCCAGTGCTGCGACCTCTCCCTCCAGTGCTGCGACCCCTCCCTCCAGTGCTGCGACCCCTCCCTCCAGTGCTGCGATCCCTCTCTCCAGTGCTGCGACCCCTCCCTCCAGTGCTGCGACCCCTCCCTCCAGTGCTGCGACCCCTCCCTCCAGTGCTGCGACCCCTCCCTCACTCCCTCCTCCAGTAACTTCTACTGCAGTACCACTGAGAACTCCGCCCTGCGGGATGCAGTTTGAGGGATTTAAAACCAGCAGTGTTCCTGAAAATTAATTCTGGCCTACCTGCTTCGAAGAAACTCCTAATGTAGGCCTGGAGGAGGCCTATAATTCCCGTGTGCTAGATTATTGCATTCACAGGGAAGCTCTAAACTCATAGGGGTCATGTAATTCTTGGGAGAACGGGAAGTTATCAAATTCGATCCAAGGAATGGAAGGCCAGGCCTAAATGCTTAGATCAAGAGCCTCTCATCAGCATCAAGGATCCTCCCTTGATGAGATGTGCTAGAAAGACGTAGAATTAGGGGGGATATGATTGAGGTTTATAAGTGGAAGACAGGAATAAATAAAGGGGATGTAAATAGTGTGCTGAAAATATCTAGCCTAGACAGGACTCGCAGCAATGGTTTTAAGTTGGAAAAATTCAGATTCAGGAGGGATATAGGAAAGTACTGGTTTGGTAATAGAGTTGTGGATGAGTGGAACAAACTCCCAAGTACCGTTATAGAGGCCAGAACGTTGTGTAGCTTTAAAAATAGGTTGGATAAATACATGAGTAGATGTGGGTGGGTGTGAGTTGGACCTGATAGCTTGTGCTAACAGGTCGGTTGCCGTGTTCCTCCCTTAAGTCAATGTGACCTGACCTGACTAGGTTGGGTGCATTGGCTTAAGCCGGTAGGGACTTGGACCTGCCTCGCATGGGCCAGTAGGCCTTCTGCAGTGTTCCTTCGTTCTTATGTTCTTATGTTCTTATGTCTGTCAGGCTGGCCAGCTGTCATAGCGGGGAGAGCAATCAACCTCATCTCCACCAGAGAGAACACTTTCACCACTTCATCTCCACCAGAGAGAACACTTTCACCACTTCATCTTCACCAGAGAGAACACTTTCACCACTTCATCTCCACCAGAGAGAACACTTTCACCACTTCATCTCCACCAGAGAGAACACTTTCACCACTTCATCTCCACCAGAGAGAACACTTTCACCACTTCATCTCCACCAGAGAGAACACTTTCACCACTTCATCTCCACTTACAAAGTACAAAATATGTCAGGGAAAGTATATTGGAAAAAAGGTATACGAGTGAACGAGGAAGCATAAGTCTATGTTACACTAAACATGAAAGTCTGGGATATACAATTACTTATTTAATATTTAATATCACTTAGCTAAGGTTACTAGGAGGAGGATGATAACATTGTGTGGGAATCATTACAGTACTCTGTTATACTACCATGGGAAAGGTGTTACAGGTATTACAGGTGTTACAATAAAGATCCCACCAAGTCCTTCAGCCACGATTTCAGAAGTGGAGTCATCCTCTGAAATAGGTCTTGCAAGACGATTCACTTTCACCTAGCTTTGTAGCCGAGTCTTTTCTCTCAGTAGCCTTCTCCAGTTTCTTCGGATCGTGTATGTCAGTCAGGTCAGCCGCGTCTCGTGCTGTCTGAATCTCTGTCTCCCGAGGAAACTATCTACATGCTTCTCTGGAGATAAAGAATTCCATGAACCTTCGTATGAGTTAGAGAGGTCCAAGTGGGACCAAAACGTCATCATATGTTTCAGTCTTCTACAGACGGGCTATTAGTGTATTGTTCTAGCCACGGTATTGTGTCTATTCTTTACATATGTTCTGAGTGAGCAGGATTACCACCGGCATCTTGCCGCTACCTGTATAGAAGTGGAACTTTTTCTTTTAAATATAATAGTATGCAAAACAAATGAGTGCAGCAAAATTCAAGGCGATAAATTAGACATATGTGCAACACTCAGGTATCTTTATTGAGGAAACGTTTCGCCACACAGTGGTTTCATAGTGGGACATAGCGACTTAAAAAAATTTCATTATTACTGTTCCTCAAAGTAATTCATTATTCATTTTTCTATACTTCAGTTCGGGCGGAAGGCGTTCTACTGACACTAAGGAACATAACCTCAGCTAAATCATCCACAATTACGACTCGCTAAGTGTTGCTACAACTGGGTTGCTGTGCGGGGATGATGAGCATTGAAGTCACCAGCTGCCATAATCATAGTGGCAGCCAGAGAGAAAAACTCTGTCTCTGCGACTTGTATATATTATAAACACTTATCTGGGTAAGTGTATGTGCACATCCACTTTAGTTTCATCTCTGGAGTGTGTTTGGAAAGTGTCTCTAGTCACACTGGCGGTGGTTGTGGCAAGCAGAGTACTCTGGTATTCTAGATTAAATTATACTTATGAATAAATAGTTTACAAAACAGACACGTTGATAAATGAGACACTCTTGAAACATTTGGGTATATTTATTCCACAATGAAGATACCCATATGTTGCAGAAGTGTTTTATTTAAATTATACTTGCAGGTGGTCAAGGTTTCTTATATTAAGAGTATGTCTGTGTGGTCTTGGATGAAACTGTGTGCTCATTTGTGCTCACGAGGGTCGAGACAAAACTCCTGATACCTGAAGATACCTGAAGCAGGTTTTCGATGCTCAGTGTTCCCGCTGCCTCGCTCCAGACCCTGATGGATCAAGGCCTGATCACGCATTCCAATATATGCTCTATAGACCCGCTGATTAGGAACTAACCCGAGGAACTTAACAAGTTCCCTCTCGAGGACATCCGGGAGTCTGCTGGTAATGCTCCTTACGTATGAAAGGAGCGTTGAAAAGTCTTAGGCTCCTTACACTTATTATCTCTCCATACTCTCCATTGGTGGTATTTTACACACCATGAAGAAGATGAGTTTTTCAGGTGTAAATTATTATTTGTCCTAATAATTACAACTCAGAGGACTTCAAAAGTTCCGGGTAATATAGTTACTTGACTGAATTTATGCACCCAGTGAAGGTTCTCTGTACATTCTCTAGGTCTGCAATTTCACCTGTTTTAAAGTGGGTTTGTATTTTACAGCAATATTCTAGCCTAGAGTAATAAAAAGGTTACTATTATTATTATTAAACAGGACCATCATGGCTTGGCATCCCTTATTTCAAAAATTTTCTTTATCATATCTATAATTTTTCCTCATTTGGGTCGGCTTGGCCGACATTTGTGGGATTCAGGCCTCCAGGGTTGTAACATACCAGTTCTTGAAGCTGTCTGCAATATGATTCAACCAGCTCACTGCGCCATGTCTGGGAGATTTAATTCAGAATCTGTAACTTCAGAGGAGAATCCGCTTCGTCTTCACTCTGACACTCGGAGCCGGACTGCTGCTTCGTCTTCACTCTGACACTCGGAGCCGGACTGCTGCTTCGTCTTCACTCTGACACTCGGAGCCGGACTGCTGCTTCGTCTTCACTCTGACACTCGGAGTCGGACTGCTGCTTCGTCTTCACTCTGACACTCGGAGTCGGACTGCTGCTTCGTCTTCACTCTGACACTCGGAGTCGGACTGCTGCTTCGTCTTCACTCTGACACTCGGAGCCGGACTGCTGCTTCGTCTTCACTCTGACACTCGGAGCCGGACTGCTGCTTCGTCTTCACTCTGACACTCGGAGCCGGACTGCTGCTTCGTCTTCACTCTGACACTCGGAGTCGGACTGCTGCTTCGTCTTCACTCTGACACTCGGAGTCGGACTGCTGCTTCGTCTTCACTCTGACACTCGGAGTCGGACTGCTGCTTCGTCTTCACTCTGACACTCGGAGTCGGACTGCTGCTTCGTCTTCACTCTGACACTCGGAGTCGGACTGCTGCTTCGTCTTCACTCTGACACTCGGAGTCGGACTGCTGCTTCGTCTTCACTCTGACACTCGGAGTCGGACTGCTGCTTCGTCTTCACTCTGACACTCGGAGTCGGACTGCTGCTTCGTCTTCATATCAGTGATCTTGACAGTCCTCAGTCTAAGGATATCACATGTCATCACCACACACTATCACTACACACTATCACCACAAACCATCACAACACATCACCACACACCAGCACAGCACAATAACACACACCAAAACAACACATCAACACACACCATCACCACACACCAGCATAACACATCAACACACACCATCACCACACACCAGCGTAATACATCAACACACACCATCACCACACACCAGAACAACACATCAACACACACCATCATCACACACCAGCATAACACATCAACACACACCATCACCACACACAATCACCACACACCAGAACAACACGTCAACACACACCATCACCACACACCAGCACAACACATCAACACACACCATCACCACACACCAGAACAACACATCAACACACACCATCACCACACACCAGAACAACACATCAACACACACCATCACCACACACCAGAACAACACATCAACACACACCATCACCACACACCAGAACAACACATCAACACACACCATCACCACACACCAGAACAACACATCAACACACACCATCACCAGCACAACACATCAACACACACCATCACCACACACCAGAACAACACATCAACACACACCATCACCACACACCAGCATAACACATCAACACACACCATCACCACACACCAGCACAACACCTCACACACACTATCACCACACACCAGCAGAACACATCAACACGCACCATCACCACACACCAGCACAACAAATCAACACACACCATCACCACACACCAGCATAACATATCAACACACAACATCATCACACACCAGCATAACACATCAACACACACCATCACCACACAACAGCATAACACATCACCACACACCAGCATAACACATCAACACACACCATCACCACACACCAGCAGAACACATCAACACACACCAGAACAACACATCAACACACACCAGAACAACACATCAACACACACCACCACCACACACCAGAACAACACATCAACACACACCAGAACAACACATCAACACACACCAGAACAACACATCAACACACACCAGAACAACACATCAACACACACCATCACCACACACCAGCAGAACACATCAACACACACCAGAACAACACATCAACACACATCAGAACAACACATCAACACACACCATCACCACACACCAGAACAACACATCAACATACACCATCAACACACATCAGAACAACACATCAACATACACCATCAACACACACCAGAACAACACATCAACATACACCATCAACACACACCAGAACAACACATCAACATACACCATCACCACACACCAGCACAACACATCAACATACACCATCACCACACACCAGCACAACACATCAACATACACCATCAACACACACCAGAACAACACATCAACATACACCATCAACACACACCAGAACAACACATCAACATACACCATCAACACACACCAGAACAACACATCAACATACACCATCAACACACACCAGCACAACACATCAACATACACCATCAACACACACCAGAACAACACATCAACATACACCATCACCACACACCAGCACAACACATCAACATACACCATCAACACACATCAGAACAACACATCAACATACACCATCACCACACACACGTTCCCAGCATGCAGGAGACATCTTAGTGTCTTCATAGTGGCTGCCTTACCCCAGCTGCCAGATCACACAGCTTCGAAGGCCCGTTACCAAGAGTATATTGGTAAAAGAGAGTGTTTGAAGGAGATTTGTTGTTGCAGCTGTCATGGAGTAGTGGTGGGGACTGCTGCTGTGAAGCAATGTTGTTGTCGTGTGGTAGTGGGGTGGTAGTTGTTGTTGTGTGGTAGTGGAGATGGTAGTTGTTGTCGTGTGGTAGTGGGGTGGTAGTTGTTGTCGTGTGGTAGTGGGGTGGTAGTTGTTGTCGTGTGGTAGTGGGGTGGTAGTTGTTGTCGTGTGGTAGTGGGGTGGTAGTTGTTGTCGTGTGGTAGTGGGGTGGTAGTTGTTGTCGTGTGGTAGTGGGATGGTAGTTGTTGTCGTGTGATAGTGGGGTGGTAGGTGTTGTTGTGTGGTAGTGGGATGGTAGTTGTTGTCGTGCGGTAGTGGGATGGTAGTTGTTGTCGTGTGGTAGTGGGATGGTAGTTGTTGTCGTGTGATAGTGGGGTGGTAGTTGTTGTTGTGTGGTAGTGGGATGGTAGTTGTCGTGCGGTAGTGGGATGGTAGTTGTTGTCGTGTGGTAGTGGGATGGTAGTTGTTGTCGTGTGATAGTGGGGTGGTAGTTGTTGTTGTGTGGTAGTGGGATGGTAGTTGTTGTCGTGCGGTAGTGGGATGGTAGTTGTTGTCGTGTGGTAGTGGGATGGTAGTTGTTGTCGTGTGGTAGTGGGGTGGTAGTTGTTGTCGTGTTGTAGTGGGATGGTAGTTGTTGTCGTGTGGTAGTGGGATGGTAGTTGTTGTCGTGTGGTAGTGGGGATAGCAGTTGTTGTCGTGTGGTAGTGGGGATGGTAGTTGTTGTCGTGTGGTAGTGGGGATAGCAGTTGTTGTCGTGTGGTAGTGGGATGGTAGTTGTTGTCGTGTGGTAGTGGGGATAGCAGTTGTTGTCGTGTGGTAGTGGGATGGTAGTTGTTGTCGTGTGGTAGTGGGGATAGCAGTTGTTGTCGTGTGGTAGTGGGATGGTAGTTGTTGTCGTGTTGTAGTGGGATGGTAGTTGTTGTCGTGTGGTAGTAGGGTGGTAGTTGTTGTCGTGTGGTAGTGGGATGGTAGTTGTTGTCGTGTGGTAGTGGGGATAGCAGTTGTTGTCGTGTGGTAGTGGGATGGTAGTTGTTGTCGTGTTGTAGTGGGATGGCAGTTGTTGTCGTGTGATAGTGGGGTGGTAGTTGTTGTTGTGTGGTAGTGGGATGGTAGTTGTTGTCGTGTGGTAGTGGGGATAGCAGTTGTTGTCGTGTGGTAGTGGGATGGTAGTTGTTGTCGTGTTGTAGTGGGATGGTAGTTGTTGTCGTGTGGTAGTAGGGTGGTAGTTGTTGTCGTGTGGTAGTGGGATGGTAGTTGTTGTCGTGTGGTAGTGGGGATAGCAGTTGTTGTCGTGTGGTAGTGGGGATGGTAGTTGTTGTCGTGTGGTAGTGGGGATAGCAGTTGTTGTCGTGTGGTAGTGGGATGGTAGTTGTTGTCGTGTGGTAGTGGGATGGTAGTTGTTGTCGTGTGGTAGTATGGATGGTAGTTGTTGTCGTGTGGTAGTATAGATGGTAGTTGTTGTCGTGTGGTAGTGGGATGGTAGTTAAGGCAAGGAGACTGGCGGTTATATAGGCGTCAGTGGATAGGGACGTGTAGCAGACGAGGGCATAGTCTGCTACCAGTGACTATTCCTACCAGTGACTATGCCCTCGGGATGGTAGTTGTTGTCGTGTGGTAGTATGGATGGTAGTTGTTGTCGTGTGGTAGTGGGATGGTAGCTGTTGTCGTGTGGTAGTATGGATGGTAGTTGTTGTCGTGTGGTAGTGGGATGGTAGTTGTTGTCATGTGGTAGTATGGACGGTAGTTGTTGTGTGGTAGTGGGATGGTAGTTGTCGTGTGGTAGTGGGATGGTAGTTGTTGTCGTGTGGTAGTATGGATGGTAGTTGTTGTCGTGTGGTAGTAGGATGGTAGTTGTTGTCATGTGGTAGTATGGATGGTAGTTGTCATGTGGTAGTGGGATGGTAGTTGTTGTGTGGTAGTGGGATGGTAGTTGTCGTGTGGTAGTGGGATGGTAGTTGTCGTGTGGTAGTGGGATGGTAGTTGTCGTGTGGTAGTGGGATGGTAGTTGTCGTGTGGTAGTGGGATGGTAGTTGTCGTGTGGTAGTATGGATGGTAGTTGTTGTCGTGTGGTAGTGGGATGGTAGTTGTCATGTGGTAGTGGGATGGTAGTTGTTGTGTGGTAGTGGGATGGTAGTTGTTGTCGTGTGGTAGTATGGATGGTAGTTGTTGTGTGGTAGTGGGATGGTAGTTGTCGTGTGGTAGTGGGATGGTAGTTGTCGTGTGGTAGTATGGACGGTAGTTGTTGTGTGGTAGTGGGATGGTAGTTGTTGTGTGGTAGTGGGATGGTAGTTGTTGTGTGGTAGTGGGATGGTAGTTGTCGTGTGGTAGTGGGATGGTAGTTGTCGTGTGGTAGTGGGATGGTAGTTGTCGTGTGGTAGTGGGTTGAGGGCTGGTGCCTTTTAATTTTAATTTCGAATGTATGTCTCGTGGCGGCGCTGGTTGTTTCTGGCCCAACTACTTGGGATTTCTTTGTGCTTCCTAACATGTGGGGAATTCCTGTTGTTATGACAGGTGGGCTGATGCATCGTCTTCCCTTCACTGTCCCGGGAACCTTGATGTGCTCCAGGGCTCCACAACACACAGTCGCTGTGCTCTAAACTTTTACCGTAACAAGTGGCGTACCACAGGGATCAGTCTTAGGCCCGTTGTTGTTTATAATATATGTCAATGGCCTTGATGAGGGTATTACTAGTGATATGAGCAAATTCGCCGATGACACAAAGATAGGTAGGATGATTGATTCAAACGTAGATGTTGGGGAACTTCAGGAGGATTTAGACAAACTCTATTCTTGGTCAGAAAAGTGGCAGATGCAGTTCAATGTAGATAAATGCAAGGTTCTGAAGCTCGGGAGTGTCCATAACCCTAGTACTTATAAGTTAAATAATGCAGAACTTAGCCATACAGATTGCAAAAAGGACTTGGGGGTTATGGTGAGCAGCAACCTTAAACAAAGACAGCAATGCCTAAGCGTACGTAATAAGGCAAATAGATTATTGGGATTTATATCAAGAAGTGTAAGCAACAGAAGTCCAGAGGTTATACTGCAGCTTTATACATCATTAGTAAGGCCTCACCTAGATTATGCAGCTCAGTTCTGGTCTCCACATTACAGAATGGACATAAATTCGTTAGAAAGCATTGAGCATAGAATGACTAAATTAATACATAGCATTAGAAGTCTTCCTTATGAAGAAAGATTGAAGACTCTTAAATTACATTCACTTGTTAAACGAAGAATGAGGGGAGACATGATAGAAGTGTATAAGTGGAAGATAGGTATTAATAAAGGTCTTGAGGATATCTCTCCAAGAGAGAACCCGCAGTAATGGATTTAAATTAGATAAGTTTAGATTTAGAAAGTACATAGGAAAGTATTGGTTTGGAAATAGGGTAGTTGATGAGTGGAACAGTCTACCTAGTTGGGTTATTGAGGCTAGGACTTTGGGTAGTTTCAAATTTAGGTTGGATAAGTACATGAGTGGGAGGGGTTGGATTTGAGTGGGACTTGCAAATAAGTGGATAGAGTTACCAGACCTTATTTCTTGGGTGGCATTGAAAATTGTTTTGGGCAAATGTTTTGTTAGTGGGATGAATTGTAAAGGACCTGCCTAGTATGGGCCAACAGGCCTGCTGCAGTGTTCCTCCTTTCTTATGTTCTTATGAACCCACCAAGACACTTTCACCCTCGTGAAACAACATAAGAACATAAGAACATAAGAAAGGAGGAACACTGCAGAAGGCCTGTTGGTCCCACAAACCGTCGTTCCTACACGACAACTGCCATCACCTGCATTCTCTCCTGGCTGACACAGACATATGCAAGGGCATGTATGTATAATGTTCGCCAAGACCGGAGTCCTGGCACGGGTCTTAATCTTGCGATGACCCGTCTGCAAGAGACACGGGCCGACGCCTATATACGTTGCACTAACCACCTGACACGCCACACAACTCATTGACTCCCTCGGGGTGGTCTTAACCCTGTAATCATACAACAGGAGCAGTAACGCTAAAACAGTAGTAGTGGTAAACTAGCAACAATGACAATAATAGCAGTAAGTAGCAATATTAATACTAACAGCATTACGTAGCAAGAATAACAGCAGCAGTAAATAGCAACAGCAGCAATAATAGCAGTAAGTAGTAAGAATAACAACAACAGTAAATATCAACAGTAGCAATAATAGCAGTAAGTAGCAACAATAACAAAAAAGGCAGTAAGTAGCAACATTATAATAAGAGCAGGGTGTAGCAGCAGTAACAGTAGTAAGTAGCAGCAATAGCAATAACAGCAGTAAGTAACAACTAACAATAGCAGTAAGCAGCAATAATAACAACAGTAGCAATAACAGTAAGCAGGAACAATAACAATAACAACAGCAATATAAACACAAATGCAGTATAATGTGATCCTTTATTGACTACGTTTCGCCCACACAGTGGGCTTTTTCAAGTCACAAACAGAACTACCTGGGGTGGAAGGAACGCGAGTATTTATAGTCCGGCTGAGGTCAGGTGAAGAATGCTGCATCTGATGATGTACCGAGTTGGGTTGTAGAGTCTAAAAACTTGGGTAGCTTGGAAAGGAGACTGGACAAGTTTGTGAGCAGACCTTCTACAGTGTTCTTATGTGGGATAGCGATGAAGAAGTTTCTTGGCAAGTGGTTCAGCTATGTTATAGAAGCCACTATTCTGGTTGAAGTTGTCGGATATAGAAATAAGTGATGATTCCAGGATTCTTCGGTATTGAGTGTTGTCTTCTGTGGCGATAAGTCTTGAGTTTCTGTAGTTTATCAAGTGGTTGTGTGAATTACGGTGTTGTACGCAGGCATTCCTTGTGTCGTCAGACCTGCTTGCGTATTGGTGTTCTGAAATACGTGTTTGGAGGTCCCTTGATGTTTCGCCCACGTATAACTTGTTGCAGTCATTACAAGGGATTATGTATACCCCTGCAGAGGATGGAGGCTTGTCCTGCCTACTACTGGTGATGTCCTTGATGGTCGTGGTTGTGGAGGTAGATACTTGGAATGATGTTTTGGCAAAGATGTTGGAAACATGTTTGGCAATGGAGTTGGTGGGAAGGACTATGTATCTCTTCTCGGCAGTGTCACTTCATCAGAGACTGCAGACGGCGAGCACTAAACATCTTCAACACACCCAGAGAAGACACTGCCGAGAAGAGATACATAGTCCTTCCCACCAACTCCATTGCCAAACATGTTTCCAACATCTTTGCCAAAACATCATTCCAAGTATCTACCTCCACAACCACGACCATCAAGGACATCACCAGTAGTAGGCAGGACAAGCCTCCATCCTCTGCAGGGGTATACATAATCCCTTGTAATGACTGCAACAAGTTATACGTGGGCGAAACATCAAGGGACCTCCAAACACGTATTTCAGAACACCAATACGCAAGCAGGTCTGACGACACAAGGAATGCCTGCGTACAACACCGTAATTCACACAACCACTTGATAAACTACAGAAACTCAAGACTTATCGCCACAGAAGACAACACTCAATACCGAAGAATCCTGGAATCATCACTTATTTCTATATCCGACAACTTCAACCAGAATAGTGGCTTCTATAACATAGCTGAACCACTTGCCAAGAAACTTCTTCATCGCTATCCCACATAAGAACACTGTAGAAGGTCTGCTCACAAACTTGTCCAGTCTCCTTTCCAAGCTACCCAAGTTTTTAGACTCTACAACCCAACTCGGTACATCATCAGATGCAGCATTCTTCACCTGACCTCAGCCGGACTATAAATACTCGCGTTCCTTCCACCCCAGGTAGTTCTGTTTGTGACTTGAAAAAGCCCACTGTGTGGGCGAAACGTAGTCAATAAAGGATCACATTATACTGCATTTGTGTTTATATTGCCATTGTGTCGGTATTTTATACCATTTATTTCCAATAACAACAGCAACAATAGCAGCAGTAAGTAGCAATAACAACAGCAATAACAACAGCAGCAATAGCGACAGTAGCAACAGTAACAGTATGGAACAATAACAACAGCAGCAGTAACAACAGTAACAGCAGCAACAACAGTAACAACAGCAGTAAGCAACAAAAGTAACAATAGCAGTAACAGGAAATAGCAGCTGTAACAATAACAGCAGTAACAGCAGTAACAATAAAAACAGTAATAATTACAGCAGTAACAAAAGTAACAATAACAATAGTAACAACAGTAACAATAATATCAGTAACAACAGTAACAATAACATCAGTAACAATAACAATAACAACAGAAAGTAACAACAGTAACAATAATATCAGTAACAACAGTAACAATAACATCAGTAACAATAACAATAACAACAGAAAGTAACAACAGTAACAATAACATCAGTAACAATAACAGTAACAATAACAGCAGTAAGTAACAACAGGAAGTAAAAACAGTAACAAGAACATCAGTAACAATAACAGCAGTAACAGCAGGAAGTAACAGTAACAACAGCAGTAAGTAACAACAGTAACAATATCACCAGTAAGTAACAACAGTAACAATAGCAGCACTAAGTCACAACAGTAACAATAAAAGCAGTAACAACAGTAACAATAACATCAGTAAGTAACAGCAGTAACAATAAAAGCAGTAACAATTACAGCAGTAACAAAAGTAACAATAACAATAGTAACAATAACATCAGTAACAACAGTAACAAAAACATCAGTAACAACAGTAACAATAACATCAGTAACAGGAACAATAACAACAATAAGTAACAACAGAAAGTAACAACAGTAACAATAACATCAGTAACAACAGTAACAATAACATCAGTAACAACAGTAACAATAACATCAGTAACAACAGTAACAATAACATCAGTAACAGTAGCAATAACAACAGTAAGTAACAACCGGAAATAACAGTAACAAGAACAGTAATAATAACATCAGTAACAGTAACAATAACAGCAGTAACAGTAGGAAGTAACAGTAACAATAACAGCAGTAACAACAGTAACAATATCAGCAGTAACAACAGTAACAATAGCAGCACTAAATAACAACAGTAACAATAAAAGCAGTAACAACAGTAATAATAACAGTAACAATAACAATAACAGCAGAAGGTAACACTAGAAACAGTAACAGTAATAATAACAGCTATAACAATAACAACACTAATAATAACAGCAGTAACAAGAACAACAGTAACAACAGAAGTAGCAACAGTATCAATAACAACTTTAACAATAACTGTAACAATAACATCAGTAACAATAACAACAGTAACAATAACAGCAATGAGTAGCAAAAACAACAATAACAGCAGTAACAAAAGTAACAGCAGCATAAATACTGGTAAAAGTTATATTAATATTGTTGATAAAGGAACAACACTTGGTGACTAATGAGACATTTATAAGTGCAACGTTTTGCCCTCCAGAAGCTTCATCGAGGCAATAGAAACAATACGAGGACAGAGGACATATAGAAGGAAGACGGTGAAGCGCAGGAGGAACATAACCACTGTAGTAGTCCTACAAACCACTGTAGTAGTCCCACAAACCACTGTAGTAGTCCTACAAACCACTGTAGTAGTCCTACAAACCACTGTAGTAGTCCTACAAACCACTGTAGTAGTCCTACAAACCACTGTAGTAGTCCTATAGACCACTGTAGTAGTCCTACAAACAACTGTAGTAGTCCTACAAACCACTGTAGTAGGCCTACAAACCATTGTAGTAGTCCTATAGACCACTGTAGTAGTCCTACAAACCACTGTAGTAGTCCTACAAACCACTGTAGTAGTCCTACAAACCGCTGTAGTAGTCCTACAAACCACTGTAGTAGTCCTAGAAACCACTGTAGTAGTCTTACAAACCACTGTAGTAGTCTTACAAACCACTGTAGTAGTCCTACAAACCACTGTAGTAGTCCTACAAACCACTGTAGTAGTCCTATAGACAACTGTAGTAGTCCTACAAACCACTGTAGTAGTCCTACAAACCACTGTAGTAGGCCTACAAACCATTGTAGTAGTCCTATAGACCACTGTAGTAGTCCCACAAACCACTGTAGTAGTCCTACAAACCACTGTAGTAGTCCTACAAACCACTGTAGTAGTCCTACAAACCACTGTAGTAGTCCTACAAACCACTGTAGTAGTCCTATAGACCACTGTAGTAGTCCTACAAACCACTGTAGTAGTCCTACAAACCACTGTAGTAGGCCTACAAACCATTGTAGTAGTCCTATAGACCACTGTAGTAGTCCTACAAACCACTGTAGTAGTCCTACAAACCACTGTAGTAGTCCTACAAACCGCTGTAGTAGTCCTACAAACCACTGTAGTAGTCCTAGAAACCACTGTAGTAGTCTTACAAACCACTGTAGTAGTCTTACAAACCACTGTAGTAGTCCTACAAACCACTGTAGTAGTCCTACAAACCACTGTAGTAGTCTTACAAACCACTGTAGTAGTCCTACAAACCACTGTAGTAGTCTTACAAACCACTGTAGTAGTCCTACAAACCACTGTAGTAGTCTTACAAACCACTGTAGTAGTCCTACAAACCACTGTAGTAGTCTTAAAAACCACTGTAGTAGTCCTACAAACCACTGTAGTGGTCTTACAAACCACTGTAGTAGTCCTACAAACCACTGTAGTAGTCTTACAAACCACTGTAGTAGTCCTACAAACCACTGTAGTAGTCCTACAAACCACTGTAGTAGTCTTACAAACCACTGTAGTAGTCTTACAAACCACTGTAGTAGTCTTACAAACCACTGTAGTAGTCCTACAAACCGCTGTAGTAGTCCTCCAAACCACTGTAGTAGTCCTACAAACCACTGTAGTAGTCTTACAAACCACTGTAGTAGTCCTACAAACCTCTGTAGTAGTCCTACAAACCACTGTAGTAGTCCTACAAACCACTGTAGTAGTCTTACAAACCACTGTAGTAGTCCTACAAACCACTGTAGTAGTCTTACAAACCACTGTAGTAGTCCTACAAACCACTGTAGTAGTCTTACAAACCACTGTAGTAGTCCTACAAACCACTGTAGTAGTCTTACAAACCACTGTAGTAGTCCTACAAACCACTGTAGTAGTCCTACAAACCACTGTAGTAGTCCTACAAACCGCTGTAGTAGTCCTACAAACCACTGTAGTAGTCCTACAAACCACTGTAGTAGTCCTACAAACCGCTGTAGTAGTCCTACAAACCGCTGTAGTAGTCCTACAGACCACTGTATTAGTCTTACAAACCACTGTAGTAGTCTTACAAACCACTGTAGTAGTCCTACAAACCACTGTAGTAGTCCTACAAACCACTGTAGTAGTCCTACAAACCACTGTAGTAGTCTTACAAACCACTGTAGTAGTCCTACAAACCACTGTAGTAGTCCTACAAACCACTGTAGTAGTCTTACAAACCACTGTAGTAGTCTTACAAACCACTGTAGTAGTCCTACAAACCACTGTAGTAGTCTTACAAACCACTGTAGTAGTCCTACAAACCACTGTAGTAGTCCTACAAACCACTGTAGTAGTCCTACAAACCACTGTAGTAGTCCTACAAACCACTGTAGTAGTCCTACAAACCACTGTAGTAGTCTTACAAGCCACTGTAGTAGTCCTACAAACCACTGTAGTAGTCCTACAAACCACTGTAGTAGTCTTACAAACCACTGTTGTAGTCCTACAAACCACGGTAGTAGTCTTACAAACCACTGTAGTAGTCCTACAAACCACTGTAGTAGTCTTACAAACCACTGTAGTAGTCTTACAAACCACTGTAGTAGTCTTACAAACCACTGTAGTAGTCTTACAAACCACTGTAGTAGTCCTACAAACCACTGCAGTAGTCCTATAGACCACTGTAGTAGTCTTACAAACCACTGTAGTAGTCCTACAAACCACTGTAGTAGTCCTACAAACCACTGTAGTAGTCCTACAAACCACTGAAGTAGTCTTACAAGCCACTGTAGTAGTCCTACAAACCACTGTAGTAATCCTACAAACCACTGTAGTAGTCCTATAGACCACTGTAGTAGTCCTACAAACCACTGTAGTAGTCCTACAAACCACTGTAGTAGTCTTACAAACCACTGTAGTAGTCTTACAAACCACTGTAGTAGTCTTACAAACCACTGTAGTAGTCCTACAAACCACTGTAGTAGTCCTACAAACCACTGTAGTAGTCCTATAGACCACTGTAGTAGTCCTACAAACCACTGTAGTAGTCCTACAAACCACTGTAGTAGTCCTATAAACCACTGTAGTAGTCCTACAAACCACTGTAGTAGTCTTACAAACCACTGTAGTAGTCTTACAAACCACTGTAGTAGTCCTATAGACCACTGTAGTAGTCCTACAAACCACTGTAGTAGTCCTACAAACCACTGTAATAGTCCTACAAACCACTGTAGTAGTCCTACAAACCACTGTAGTAGTCCTACAAACCACTGTAGTAGACCTACAAACCACTGTAGTAGTCTTACAAACCACTACAGTAGTCCTACTGGTCTGGACTAGTAACAGTAGAAGATACTTGTTGTCAGGTGACGACCGGGTTAATCGTTTTCAGGTCTGTGTTACTCTTTCAGAAAAGATATATACACCGCGAGGTGTATTCCTCTCAGTGTATATACGCTTCGCGTTTACGTTATTCCCTGTTTTAGGGATTAAGGTATTCTTGTTCGGTGGCGATAAAGGTTAGTTGTAGCCTTAATTATGCCAGTCGATAGGCTTGGATAATTAAGGCTACATTAACCAACTTCAGAAAAGATAAAGCTGCCCCTTTTTTTCTGTGTAACTGCGTCTGAAATAGAGATTAATGACGGCTCAAGGCATTCTGTACCCTGCGGGTGTGTGGTTCCATGGTTGGTAAGTTAACGTCGTTCTAGTTCATCAATTGCCTGAAGGATCAACACCCGCTACAGAACATGTAACTTGGACGAGTGAATATCTCGGTGTGTTTAAACTGCTTCGGGTACAATTATATTTGGTAGGTGGCCGAGCTGCTCTCAAAATGTGATTAAAGCTATTTTTTTTTTAAACTGCAGTGTTTGGAGCTGGACGAGATTAATTTAGGCATGCCCGCCTAGTGATAGTTGTGGGCAGGAGGCACCTAGCTACCTTGGTGGTGTGTATGTGTTCATCAGTGTGATGCTATCACCTGGGAGGGTGTGGTACACAGGGTTACACCTGCCTCGACTCGCTTAAATTTGGTTCGTGGTGGAGTGTGCTTCTTAAATGGTAATTCAGTAGGTAATGTTCGAGAGTTTATCTTCGCACAACTGTCTAAATTTTCCTCTTCTGGTTCCTGGATGCCAGTTTTCCACCGGCAGGGGATACCCTAAAAATGATGCGATGTGTTTTTACCAAAGTATTTGGCGGCATCAGGGTCGAGGAAGGGAGGGGCAAGAGTTATCTTTGCAAGTAGTGACGCATATCTTAATCACAATGACCCGTTGAATGGCTAAGCAGCTGCTGGCGTGTAGTGACGTGAGTGCTAGTGAAAATATGACATACTTAGTGACTCATCCGCGCTAGGTATCCAACTTCAAAAAAATCAACACACACTGTATCCCACTATTACATAGCTCTGTATACTTCGATCTGTTTCGTATCTGTCTTTCAGCACTTGGCTGCGGACGTGGATGGCGTCGAGGTGTTGGAGTTGAGCCACATATGCGGGTACTGTTCTCTGTCTCTCTCGTTTCTGGTTTTTGACTAAGTGACAGTAAATCTGTATCCTGGTGTGGCTGTCTGGTCGCGTCCTTGGCTGCTTGCTAATCTTGATCACTGCTACGGGAACCATTGTCTTCATGTCTAGTTGATCGCCACCCGGCGACCTTGTCTTCGTAGTTTTTGGAGCAGTCTGAGTACAGTGATGAATCAACAGGGGCAGAAGGAAAAGGCAAAGTGGTAACAGTAGTAGCAGCAGTAACAGTAAAGCAGCAACAGTCACATCACTAGCAACAGTAAAGCGGGAACACTAAGAACAACATTACTAACAAACATAACAGTAATAATGCAGTAACAGTAAAGCAGCAGCTTTAACATTATAAGAGCAGGAGTAACAGAAAAACAGCAACAGTAAAAGCAGTAACAATAGCAACAACAGTAGTAACATTATCAGTAACATCCCAATTATTATTATTATTTATTTTCAAGAAGCAAGTATCACCTACAACAACAGTCTTAATAATATAATGAGTAAATCACATGTACAGCGCATGATTATCTCTAGCTTGAAGATCAAGACTGAGGGACTGAATACCCTTTATCAAGGCTGAGGGACTGAATGCTCTTTATCAAGGCTAAGGGACTGAATACCCTTTATCAAGACTGAGGAACTGAATACCCTTTATCAAGGCTGAGGGACTGAATACCCTTTATCAAGGCTAAGAGAACTATCGAAGAATAGGGTAGAAGAATAAGGCAGCGCCTCTCACGTGATCGATCATACTGCCATAACGGCAGCACATAAACCCAAATAATTAACACACTATTGGCCATATCAACTCCATCCTCGGCTATTCAGTATCAGTAAAGGCAACACCACAAAAACTTGTATAGCAAAGGGAAATTATTAAAAAGTTTGATGTAGTAACAATAAAAGGCATCATTATGCTATACGTGCCTTTTTCCACCAGTTCTAACCTCCTTTTCAAGCCTTAACACCTCCAGTACACCTCTTCTGGCTTAACACTTCTATATCTCTTCTCAATCTGTCACCTTCCCAGCACTTGTGATCAAGACAATACAACTCATTTTATCATCCTCCATGTTTTCTTCTTCTACTTTGTTTCCTTATTAATGAGATGGCTCCTCACAACTTAATGTTTTGTGTTATCACGACAGACACCGAGAGATAACCTCGGTTTTTACTACCCAGCCCCTGAAGGGAGGTTCCTTGATACTGGTGAGGGGCTCTTGAGCTAGGGAATTGGATCTGTCCTCCAATTCCCTGAATTGAGCCTGAATGCCTTCCATCCCCCCACACCCACATGCGTTGTATAATCCCTACAGGTTTAGCGCTCCCCATGACAATAATACACTACCCAGCATCCCTGATACTCCTGCCAACCCTTTTAACTTGGATGGGTTTCAAAAGTTTGTCTGCTCCCGCAGCCTGGTCCTGGGTCAGGCTTGTCTGGTGCTTGACTGGTCAACCTGGCTGTTGATACTGGCGACCCCCTGTCACAGCCTGGTTGATTCAGGACTTTGCGGAACTACTTGTCAAGTTTCCTCTCGAAGACTTCTGCACTTATCCTCAGTGGGCTGGGCCCATGAATATTGATACCATGTTCTCCTATTGTGCCCACGGTGCCTCTTTTTTTGTATATATAGTTTCTCCTATATCTTTTTTCCGGTATGTTGTTTTGGCAGTGTAAAGATTTAGGACTAAACATTCGTATATATTATCGTATGCATCACTTTCTCTCTTCTGCTTCAGTGAGTACATATTTAGAACTTCAAGACATTCCCAGTAATTTAAATGGTTAATTGGCTCTATGCTGGCCGTAAGTAATCTCTGTATCTACTCCAGTTCTGACATCTCATCTGTCCTAGACAGAGCTGTCAAAATTGATCAGTTCTCTAAGCGAGAGATCAAGTTACATCCCTGGTGACGCAGGTGATCAGAAACCCATAGCTCCTGGGGGAAACATGCTATAGTTTTCCTCATAAAGAAACTGTAAACCAGTGTTAAACCACGTCACTTTGCGACATGGTTTACCACTGGTACTTTCCGCCTTGACTCAGAAAAAATTCCCTCTTATCTGTTGCTGTTTTGCAACATTGCATAGTTCCTGACGATGCTTGAGAGTGCGAAAAACCTAGAGCTAAAGATTTTTTAAGATCGCCTGTCTGCGATTGTGTACATGGGGTACTAGTAGATGTCAGGAGACTTGCCATACGTCCCTCCTCACAGTGGGGGTTTAACTCCCCGTGTGAGTTGAGCGTGCTACCAGGGTACTAAAATAACAATAACAAAAATTAATTCCTTTATGCAGTACAAATAATGCAGTTTACATGGATTAATATATTGGTAGGTACAAAAAAAGCCAGTGGAGACACTGGCTTGTGGTTGACCAGTGGCAGGCCTTCATGGACACAGATCCCTTCGAGTTTGACTCTTTTATACTTCGATATATACAGGTATATATACAGAGTTGAGTGCAGTTTCATGATTTGCATCAAACTAACTTAACATAAACAAATAATCCGCACATAGGAGACAGAAGCTTATGACGACGTTTCGGTCGAACTTGGACCGTTTGCAAATCACACCAACACACGAAAGTAAGGGTGCCAGTGTATATAGGAGAGGAGGAGAGGAACTGGACAAAGAGCTTAGCTGCCTAGCCTGATCCTGGATTTTTGATGCTGCATCTTGTAGCTCAGTCTTGACAACTTGTCTTGGGTCAGTCTGGATTCAGTAGGTATTCCTTGGACTGTGTGAAGTATTGCTGGTTCAATAAGTTTGTACTGTGTTGATCTCTGTCGGTGATCATGAAGACATCATAAATTCTACTTCCTTCTCTCCCCCCGTTTCCTCCGCCTTGTTTGTACTCACCTGTTTGTGGTTGCAAGGGTTGAGTCGTAGTTCTTTGCCCAGCCTCTTCGATGGTCGTTATTAGTTTCACTCTTCTTAAAGCTATGTATGGATCCTGCCTCCATTACATCGCTCTCCAAATTATTCCACTTCCTGACAACTCTATGACTGAAGAAATACTTCTTAAGATCACTGCTTAAGATCCTTCTGACTCATCCGAGTCTTCAGCTTCTAGTTGTGACGCCTTGTTGCTGTGTCCCATCTCTGGAACATTGTCACTATCTACCTTGTCAATTCCTCTCAGTATTTTATATGTTGTTATCATGTCCCCCCCTATCCCTCCTGTCCTACAGTATCATCAGGTTGTGTGTGTGTGTATGTAATGGTAATTCCCATTCTCAAGTGATAGTAACTCCAGAGCTGCTGGAAAGAAACCTTTGAAGCTGCCGTAGCTGCTGAATCCATAGCGGAATGCATGGCGATATCCTCGTCACGCTGCTCAAGTTTCCCAGCTTAGATTGACACATTTCATCACTTGATGTATGAAACTTATCCTATGAGATGCAACATGACTGAAACACAGCTGCTTGCTTACGTTCCCACTAGAGTGTGTATAACACTGTGCAGTCTACCACCACTGCTGATATTACTGAGTTTGTTTAAAAAACATTAAACTGCACTCATGTATCCCTCGATGCTGATGATGGTAATAATACTGAAGCGAAACGACAGAGAGAGAGAGAGAGAGAGAGAGAGAGAGAGAGAGAGAGAGAGAGAGAGAGAGAGAGAGAGAGAGAGAGAGAGAGAGAGAGAGAGACAGACAGACTGACAAACAGACAAAACAGAGAGACAAAGACAGACTGACAGACAGACAGACAGACAAACAGACAGAGCGTCCCACAAGTGTATACCTGGAGACATTAAACACAAACTTTGCCTACAGGTGTGCTCAGTGATTTACAGGTGTGACAGAAGAACTCTCAACAGGTACATCCACGAGGCCATCAACTACATGGCTCACCTGCCCATCTTAACACACGAAATATATTCAGATATTTGTATGCCTGTATGTGCGTATTTATGTATGTATGCACTTATGTATGAATGTATGAATATATGTGTATATAAGGGTAGGCTGCGAAGGAAGTGATGAGGATAAAAGAGGAACATAATTTTGGATCTCCCTCACTTCTTAGCAATATAAATCACACACAATCAACACCTGTAAAAACACCCAAGGCATGAAAGGTAAATAAAGTAAAAACATCTGTACAAACAACTCAAATGAGCACTAATTATACTAAGTTAAAATAACCAGCACCAGTTATAATAATTATATCCCATTATATGTAAAATGTTAAGAAATTGGTTTGTTAAGAGTTCCCCGAGGTCTCTGCAGGTATCCCGGGTAATTATAAAAATAACAACGGTATGAAAAAATGTGGAGTCGTGAACAAACAGTGAGGTGCACAACATCAGATACACAGTGAGGTGCACAACACCAGTTACACAGTGAGGTGCACAACACTAGTTACACAGTGAGGTGCACAACACCAGTTACACAGTGAGGTGCACAACACTAGTTACACAGTGAGGTGCACAACACCAGTTACACAGTGAGGTGCACAACACCAGTTACACAGTGAGGTGCACAACACCAGTTACACAGTGAGGTGCACAACACTAGTTACACAGTGAGGTGCACAAGACTAGTTACACAGTGAGGTGCACAACACCAGTTACACAGTGAGGTGCACAACACCAGTTACACAGTGAGGTGCACAACACTAGTTACACAGTGAGGTGCACAACACCAGTTACACAGTGAGGTGCACAACACCAGTTACACAGTGAGGTGCACAACACCAGTTACACAGTGAGGTGCACAACACTAGTTACACAGTGAGGTGCACAAGACTAGTTACACAGTGAGGTGCACAAGACTAGTTACACAGTGAGGTGCACAACACCAGTTACACAGTGAGGTGCACAACACCAGTTACACAGCGAGGTGCACAACACTAGTTACACAGTGAGGTGCACAACACTAGTTACACAGTGAGGTGCACAACACCAGTTACACAGTGAGGTGCACAAAACCTGGGAAAGGGAGATTTACTGAGAAATTTGGCTCTCTCTCTTTCTCTCTCTGTTTACTCTCCATCTCCGAAATATTTCAGACCCTGTTCCAACCCTGTTCTGTTTCTATTCCCCCACCCTATTACTCTCTACCTTCCCTCTCTGTCCCTCTCCCACATATCACTCCCTCTAACCTTTCCACTTCACCTCTACTTCGATAACCTTTCCATCTGGAAGTCTATTTAACCTTTTCCACCTCACCTCATTCTTACCCTCTGACCTTCTCTCCTCTCTAATAGGCTTTATTTGGCACTAATAATGAGAGCAAGACACACCTGAACTGGCATCACCTACACTCACACTTTCCTTTATCCTATATATATATATATATATATATATATATATATATATATATATATATATATATATATATATATATATATATATATATATATATATATATATATATATATATATATATATATTCACTGTCATTTTTTCAGTCATTGTGATGCCAGGGCCGTGCCAACATGGCACTTCAGACAGCTCTCCGTAATGTAACATCACCATCATCATCCTTCAAAGTTTAGGTACTCTACATCACCGGCAGATCTTACCTTCGAAAACCATTCTTTATGGTGGGTCGTGTCCGTAGAGTTTCATTAGAAGCGCTGGTTGTGTGTGTGTGTGTGTGTACTCACCTATTTGTGGTTGCAGGGGTCGAGTCTTAGCTCCTGGCCCCGCCTCTTCACTGGTTGCTACTGGGCCCTCTCTCTCCCTGCTCCATGAGCTTTATCAAACCTCGTCTTAAAACTATGTATGGTTCCTGCCTCCACTACGTCACTTCCTGACTACTCTATGACTGAAGAAATACTTCCTAACATCCCTTTGGCTCATCTGAGTCTTCAACTTCCAATTGTGGCCTCTTGTTTCTGTGTCCCCTCTCTGGAACATCCTGTCTTTGTCCACCTTGTCTATTCCGCGCAGTATTTTATATGTCGTTATCATGTCTCCCCTGACCCTCCTGTCCTCCAGTGTCGTCAGGCCGATTTCCCTTAACCTTTATTCATAGGACTTTCCCCTGAGTTCTGGAACTAACCTTCTCGCAAACCTTTGCACTTTCTCTAATTTCTTGACGTGCTTGATCAAGTGCGGGTTCCAAACAGGTGCTGCATACTCCAGTATGGGCCTGACGTATACGGTGTACAGTGTCTTGAACGATTCCTTACTAAGGTATCGGAACGCTATTCTCAGGTTTGCCAGGCGCCCATATGCTGCAGCAGTTTTCTGGTTGATGAGTGCCTCCGGAGACGTGCTTGGTGTTATGCTCACCCCAAGGTCTTTTTCCTCGAGTGAAGTTTGAAGTCTTTGCCTACCTAGCCTATACTCTGTCTGCGGTCTTCATTGTCCTTCCCCAATCTTCATGACTTTGCATTTGGCAGGGTTGAATTCGAGAAGCCAGTTGGTGGACCATGTGTCCAGCCTGTCCAGGTCTCTTTGTAGTCATGCCTGATCCTCATCTAATTTAATTCTCCTCATTAACTTCACATCGTCTGCGAGCAAGGACACTTCTGAGTCTATCCCTTCCATCATGTCATTCATATATACCAAAAATAGCACTGGATCTAGGACTGACCCCTGTGGGACCCCGCTCGTCACAGGCGCCCACTGTGATACCTCATTACGTACCATGACTCGTTGTTGTCTCCCTGTCAGGTATTCTCTGATCCATTGCAGTGCCCTTCCTGTTATATGCGCCTGATCCTCCAGCTTTTGCACTAATCTCATGTGAGGAACTTGTCAAAGGCCTTCATGCAGTCCAGGAAAATGCAATCCACCCACCCCTCTCTTTCGTGCCTTACTTCTGTTACCTTGTTAATTTGTGACACAGATTTGCCTTCCATGAATCCGTGCTGGTTGTCGTTTATAATCTTGTTCCGTTCCAGGTGCTCCACCACTCTCCTCCTGATAATCTTCTCCATGACTTTGCATAATACACATGTCAGTGACACTGGTCTGTAGTTTAGTGCCTCGTTTCTATCGCCCACCCCGTGGCCCATGAATGTGCCCACTCTCCCAGCCCACGCCCACCCCGTGGCCCATGTATGTGCCCACTCTCCCAACCCACGCCCACCCCGTGGCCCATGTATGTGTCCACTCTCCCAACCCACGCCCACCCCGTGGCCCATGTATGTGCCCACTCTCCCAACCCACGCCCACCCCGTGGCCCATGTATGTGCCCACTCTCCCAACCCACGCCCACCCCGTGGCCCATGTATGTGTCCACTCTCCCAACCCACGCCCACCCCGTGGCCCATGTATGTGCTCACTCCCCTTCCAAGGAGGGCAAGACTCCCCTACCGATGAGAATAAGACTCCTCCTCCAAGGAGGATAAGTCTCCTTCAAGGAGGATAAGACTCCTCCTCTAATGAAGATAAGATTCCTCCTCTAAGTAAGATGCGTCTTTCCTGACGTATCTTACTTAAGATGAGTAGTGAAGTGCGTGTCACCTGCCACATACCACCGCCGCCTCTCACCTGTCCCTCGCAGCACCTCCCTCGTAGCACCTCCCTCGCAGCACCTCCCTCGCAGCACCTCCCTCGCAGCACCTCCCTCGCAGCATCTCCCTCGCAGCATCTCCCTCGCAGCACCTCCCTCGCAGCACCTCCCTCGCAGCACCTCCCTCGCAGCACCTCCCTCGCAGCATCTCCCTCGCAGCAGCACCTCCCTCGCAGCATCTCCCTCACAGCACCTCCCTCACAGCACCTCCCTCGCAGCATCTCCCTCGTAGCATCTCCCTCGCAGCATCTCCCTCGCAGCATCTCCCTCCTGACGTGTTTCCAAATTCCGGTAAGGAGGGGTGTTAATGTTGCAGTTTAAAAACTGTAGTGTAAAGCACCCTTCTGGCAAGACAGTGATGGAGTGAATGATGGTGAAAGTTTTTCTTTTTCGGGCCACCCTGCCTTGGTGGGAACCGGCCAGTGTGATAATAAATAAAAAAAATTTAGTTTATTGAGGACTATGGAGAGTTTTTTGCATTTTTCGTTTTTTTCCTTAATGTGTCTCTCTCTCCATTAATCTGTCTCTCACGTAGCTGGTCTATCTGCCTGGGTGTCTCTCAGCCTATTGGGCTGTCTGCCTGGGTGTCTCTCAGCCAATTGGTCTGTCTACCTGCCTGTCTCTCATGCAGCTGATCTGTCTACCAGCCTGTCTCTCAGCCAGCTGATCTGTTTGCCTGGGTGTCTCTCAGCCAGCTGGCCTGTCTATCTGCCTGTCTCTCAGCCAGCTGGTCTGTCTACATGCCTATCTCTTAGTTAGGTGGTCTGTCTGCCTGGGTGTCTCAGCCAGTTGGACTGTCTACCTGCCTGTCTCTCAGACAGCTGGTCTGTCAACCAGCCTGTCTCTCAGCCAGCCGGTCTGTTTGCCTGGGTGTCTCTCAGCCAGATGGTCTAACTGCCTGTCTCTCAGCCAGATGGTCTGTTTGCCTGGGTGTCTCTCAGCCAGCTGGCCTGTCTACCTGCCTGTCTCTCATTCAGCTGGTCTGTCTACCTGCCTGTCTCTCAGTCAACTGGTCTGTCTACTTGCCTGTCTCTCAGTCAGCTGGTCTATCTGCCTGGATGTCTCAGCCAGTTGGTCTGTCTACCTGCCTGTCTCTCAGACAGCTGGTCTGTCAGCCAGCCTGTCTCTCAGCCAGCTGGTCTGTTTGCCTGAGTGTCTCTCAGCCAGCTGGCCTGTCTACCTGCCTGTCTCTCAGCCAGCTGGTCTGTCTACCTGCCTGTCTTTCAGCCAACTGGTCTGTCTACTTGCCTGTCTCTAAGTCAGCTGGTCTGTCTTCCTGGATGTCTCAGCCAGTTGGTCTGTCTACCTGCCTGTCTCTCAGACAGCTGGTCTGTCTACCTGCCTGTCTCTCAGACAGCTGGTCTATCTACCTATCTGTCTCCCACTCATGACGGAAACAACTCCTGCACTGACAGCTCATGATCTAGTGTTGTCAGTCCAGCTGTCAGGCTGTCACACGTCCCCCATGCGCTCTATGGTCCCTACGGGTTTAGCTATTCAAAGTTTTTGTGCTAAATTTGAGGAAGCTGCTGCTGCTGCTGCTTTCTCGGTACATGTGATACTGATCACTGCAGAGGAGTGTCTTTCCTGGTAGTACAGCCGTGTGTGTGTGTGTGTGTGTTAGTTACCATTTTGTCTCAGGCTGATGTCGATTAGACACTAGGCCTGTTGTATATGCGTCCATGTATGTGTGTGTGTGTGTGTGTGTGTGTGTGTGTGTGTTAGTTAAGACTTGTCAAAAGCACTTAT
Organism: Cherax quadricarinatus; assembly: GCF_038502225.1. NCBI lineage: Eukaryota > Metazoa > Arthropoda > Malacostraca > Decapoda > Parastacidae > Cherax > Cherax quadricarinatus. The sequence goes on from NC_091305.1 coordinate 12,595,914, forward strand.
ATATAGACACTTGGCTTGCTTTGAGAGAGAGCGATGGAGTCTCTCTCTCCCTCTCTCTCCAAGTCAAGCAGGTATCATTAACTCTAACCATCATTCCCACGTTTCACTGTCAGTCACTGTGAGAGATCCACGACGTCGATTTATACACCGATACTCACTGCAATTTACACACACACACACACACACACACACACACACACACACACACACAGCCCATATTGGAGTATGAGACACCAGTTTGGAACCCAGATCTAGCCAAGCACGTAAAGAAGCTAGAGAAAGTGCAAAGGTTTGCAATAAGACTAGTCCCAGAGCTAAGGAGTCCTACGAGGAGAGGTTAAGGGAAATCGACCTGACGACACTGTAGGACAGGAGAGATTGGGTAAGTAAGTAAGTAAGTTTATTCAGGTATACACAAATACAGTTACATAGAATTATCATACATAGCAGCATATGTGTAGAGAACCTAGGATAACCCAAAAAAGTCAGACAGAGTGACTTATTTCCATTGGGGTCCTTTAAAACTTAGTGCGCCGCCCGGGAATCGAACCCGGGTCGCAAGAATGGGAATCTTGCATGATACCACTACACCAGCGGCGCATGAGGACATGATAACGCATGAGGACATGATAACGACATATAAAATACTGAGAAGAATTGACAAGGTGGACAGAGACAGAATGTTCCAGAGATGGGACACAGCAACAAGGGGACACAGTTGGAAATTGAAGCCACAGATAAATCACAGGGATGTTAGGAAGTATTTCTTCAATCACAGAATGGTCAGGAAGTGGAATAGTTTGGGAAGCGATGTAGTGGAGGCAGGATCCATACATAACTTTAAGCAGAGGTATGATAGAGCTCATGGTACGGGGAGAGTGACCCAGTAGAGGCCAATGAAGAGGCGGAACCAGGAGCTATGAATCGACCCCTGCAACCACAACTAGGTGAGTACACACAGCAGAGGAGAGGTTTGTACAGAAAGGGCAGCAGAAATAATAAGGCCAGAACGAGCCCTTGGTTCACCCAGAGCTATAAAGAGACCAAAACTAAATACGCTAGGAAGTGGAAGAAGTATAGGTGGCAAAGGACCCAGGAGAATAAGGAGAATAGTCGAAGATCCAGAAATGAATATACACAGGTAAGGAGGAAGGTCTAACGACAATACGAAAATGAAATAGCAGCAAAAACCAAATCCGACCCAAAGCTGTTGTATAGTCACATCAGGAGGAAAACAACAGTCAAGGACCAGGTAATCAGGCTGAGGAAAGAAGGAGGCGAGATCACAAGAAATGATCGAGAGGTATGTGAGGAGCTCAATATGAGATTTAAAGAAGTATTTATAGTGGAGACAGAAAGGATTCATGAAACACGGAGGGGTGGGGTACACCACTAAATACTAGATACAAGACATACAACCGAGGAAGAGGTGAGGAGACTGCTAAGCGAACTAGATACCTCAAAGGGGATGGGGCCGGATAACGTCTCTCCATGGGTCCTGAGAGAGGGAGCTGAGGCGCTCTATGTACCACCAACAACAATTTTCAACACATTTATCAAAACAGGGAAACTCCCTGAGGTATGGAAGACAGTAAATGTAGTCCCAATTTTAAAAAAAAAGGACAGATATGCAGCACTAAACTACAGACCAGTGTCACTGACATGCATAGTATGCAAAGTCACGGAGAAGATTATCAGAAGAGTGGTAGAGTACTTAGAAAGGAATGAACTTATCAACGACAACCAGTACGGATTCAGTGATGGGAAATCCTGTGTCACAAACCTACTGGAGATCTATGACAAGGTGACAGCAGTAAGACAAGAGAGAGAGGGGGTAGATTGCATTTTCTTGGACTGTTAGAAGGCTTTTGACACAGTTCTACACAAGAGCTGGAGGACCAGGCAGGTATAGCAGGGAAGGCACTGCAAAGGATCAGAGAGTAACTGACAGGAAGGCAGCAGCGAGTCATGGTACGTGACGAGGTGTCGGAGTGGGCGCCTATGACGACCGGGGTTCCACAGGGGTCAGTCCTAGGGCCGGTACTGTTTTTTTGCATATGTGAACGACATGGCGGAAGGAATAGACTCAGAATTGTCTATGTTTGCAGACGATGTCAAGTTAATGAGAAGAATTCAATCGGACGAGGACCAGGCAGGACTACAAAGGCAAAGGGATCTGGACAGGCTACAGGCCTGGTCTAGCAAATGGCTCATAGAGTTCAACCCCACAAAGTGCAAAGTCATGAAGATCGGGAAAGGGCAAAGAAGACTGCAGACAGAATACAGTCTAGGGGGCAGGAGACTACAGCCCTCACTCAAGTAAAAGGATCTTGGGGTGAGTATAATACCGAACACATCTCCTGAGGCATACATCAACCAAATAACTGCTGCGGTATACGGGCGACTAGCAAACCTGAGAATAGCATTCCGACATCTCAGTAAGGAGTCTTTCAGGATTCTGTATACCGTGTACATCAGGCCAATACTGGAATATGCAGCTCTAGTTTGGAACCCATACCTGGCCAAGTAAACCAAAAAAATAGAGAAAGTGCAAAGCTTTGCAACGAGATTAGTCCCGGAATTAAGGGGCATGTCCTATCAGGAGAGGTTATGGGAAATCGAACTGACGGCACTGGAGGACAGGAGGGACAGGGGGGACATGATAACAACATATAAAATACTGAGAGAAATCGACAAGGTGGACAGGGACAGGAACAAGGGGTCACAATTGGAAGTTGAAGATTCAGATGAGTCACAGGGATGTTAGGAAGTATTTCTACAGTCACAGAGTTGTCAGGAATTGGAGTAATCTGGATAGGGAGGTGGTGGAGGTAGGATCCATACATAGCTTTAAGAAGAGGTATGATAAAGTTCACGGAGCAGGGAGGGAGTGACCTAGTAGCGCCAAGTAAAGAGGCGTGGCCGGGAGCTATGAATCCACCTCTGCAACCACAATTAAGTGAGTACACATACACACACACACACACACACACACACACACACACACACTGTCACTGACATGTATAGTATGCAAAATCATGGAGAAGATTATCAGGAGAAGAGTGGTGGAACACCTAGAAAGGAATGATCTCATCAACAGCAGCCAGCATGGTTTCAGGGACGGGAAATCCTGTGTCACAAACCTACTGGAGTTCTATGACATGGTGACAGCAGTAAGACAAGAGAGAGAGGGGTGGGTGGATTGCATTTTCTTGGACTGCAAGAAGGCGTTTGACACAGTTCCACACAAGAGATTGGTGCAAAAACTGGAGGACCAAGCAGGGATAACAGGGAAGGCACTACAATGGATCAGGGAATACTTGTCAGGAAGACAGCAGCGAGTCATGGTACGTGGCGAGGTGTCAGAGTGGGCACCTGTGACCAGCGGGGTCCCGCAGGGGTCAGTCCTAGGACCAGTGCTGTTTCTGGTATTTGTGAACGACATGACGGAAGGAATAGACTCTGAGGTGTCCCTGTTTGCAGATGACGTGAAGTTGATGAGAAGAATACACTCGATCGAAGACCAGGCAGAACTACAAAGGGATCTGGACAGGCTGCAGACCTGGTCCAGCAATTGGCTCCTGGAGTTCAATCCCACCAAGTGCAAAGTCATGAAGATTGGGGAAGGGCAAAGAAGGCCGCAGACGGAGTACAGTCTAGGGGGTCAGAGACTACAAACCTCACTCAAGGAAAAAGATCTTGGGGTGAGTATAACACCAGGCACATCTCCTGAAGCGCACATCAACCAAATAACTGCTGCAGCATATGGGCGCCTAGCAAACCTCAGAACAGCATTCCGACATCTTAATAAGGAATCGTTCAGGACCCTGTACACCGTATACGTTAGGCCCATATTGGAGTATGCGGCACCAGTTTGGAACCCACACCTAGCCAAGCACGTAAAGAAACTAGAGAAAGTGCAAAGGTTTGCAACAAGACTAGTCCCAGAGATAAGAGGTATGTCCTACGAGGAGAGGTTAAGGGAAATCAACCTGACGACACTGGAGGACAGGAGAGATAGGGGGGACATGATAACGACATACAAAATACTGAGAGGAATTGACAAGGTGGACAAAGACAGGATGTTCCAGAGATTGGACACAGTAACAAGGAGACACAGTTGGAAGCTGAAGACACAGATGAATCACAGGGATGTTAGGAAGTATTTCTTCAGCCACAGAGTAGTCAGTAAGTGGAATAGTTTGGGAAGCGATGTAGTGGAGGCAGGATCCATACATAGCTTTAAGCAGAGGTATGATAAAGCTCACGGCTCAGGGAGAGTGACCTAATAGCGATCAGTGAAGAGGCGGGGCCAGGAGCTCGGACTCGACCCCCGCAACCTCAACTAGGTGAGTACAACTAGGTGAGTACACACACACACATGCCTGAGGCATGGAAGACAGCAAATGTAGTCCCAATCTTTAAAAAAGGAGACAGACATGAAGCATTAAACTACAGACCAGTGTCACTGACATGTATAGTATGCAAAATCATGGAGAAGATTATCAGGAGAAGAGTGGTGGAACACCTAGAAAGGAATGATCTCATCAACAGCAGCCAACATGGTTTCAGGGACGGGAAATCCTGTGTCACAAACCTACTGGAGTTCTATGACATGGTGACAGCAGTAAGACAAGAGAGAGAGGAGTGGGTGGATTGCATTTTCTTGGACTGCAAGAAGGCGTTTGACACAGTTCCACACAAGAGATTGGTGCAAAAACTGGAGGACCAAGCAGGAATAACAGGGAAGGCACTACAATGGATCAGGGAATACTTGTCAGGAAGACAGCAGCGAGTCATGGTACGTGGCGAGGTGTCAGAGTGGGCACCTGTGACCAGCGGGGTCCCGCAGGGGTCAGTCCTAGGACCAGTGCTGTTTCTGGTATTTGTGAACGACATGACGGAAGGAATAGACTCTGAGGTGTCCCTGTTTGCAGATGACGTGAAGTTGATGAGAAGAATACACTCGATCGAAGACCAGGCAGAACTACAAAGGGATCTGGACAGGCTGCGGACCTGGTCCAGCAATTGGCTCCTGGAGTTCAATCCCACCAAGTGCAAAGTCATGAAGATTGGGGAAGGGCAAAGAAGGCCGCAGACGGAGTACAGTCTAGGGGGTCAGAGACTACAAACCTCACTCAAGGAAAAAGATCTTGGGGTGAGTATAACACCAAGCACATCTCCTGAAGCGCACATCAACCAAATAACTGCTGCAGCATATGGGCGCCTAGCAAACCTCAGAACAGCATTCCGACATCTTAATAAGGAATCATTCAGGACCCTGTACACCGTGTATGTTAGGCCCATATTGGAGTATGCGGGACCAGTTTGGAACCCACACCTAGCCAAGCACGTGAAGAAACTAGAGAAAGTGCAAAGGTTTGCAACAAGACTAGTCCCAGAGCTAAGAGGTATGTCCTACGAGGAGAGGTTAAGGGAAATCAACCTGACGACACTGGAGGACAGGAGAGATAGGGGGGACATGATAACGACATACAAAATACTGAGAGGAATTGACAAGGTGGACAAAGACAGGATGTTCCAGAGATTGGACACAGTAACAAGGGGACACAGTTGGAAGCTGAAGACACAGATGAATCACAGGGTTGTTAGGAAGTATTTCTTCAGCCACAGAGTAGTCAGTAAGTGGAATAGTTTGGGAAGCGATGTAGTGGAGGCAGGATCCATACATAGCTTTAAGCAGAGGTATGATAAAGCTCATGGCTCAGGGAGAGTGACCTAGTAGCGATCAGTGAAGAGGCGGGGCCAGGAGCTCGGACTCGACCCCCGCAACCTCAACTAGGTGAGTACACACACACACACACACACACACACACACACACACACACACACACACACACACACACACATACTGTCACAATAAACATATCCAGACTAAGAAAGAGGGAAATCCTGTTTTACTAACGTCATAGAGTTTTATATAAAAAAAAATAACTCAGACAGGAAAGGGTAAAAGCAGGTTGACCGCGTGTTCCTGTACTGCCGGAAGGTGTCTGATACAGTTCCTGGGAGCAGGAGGAGGAGGAGGAGGAGGAGGAGGAGGTAGGATAAATGTAGAAAGAGAGAGACAGAGGGGAAGAGACGCTTCAGTGGATAATGTGGTGAATAGATAGATCATTTTTAGAGTGAAAGAGAGATAGATGAGAAACAGGAGGTTATGACACTGGAACCATCCTGTCTCCCAGTACCATACCAGTACTGCCCACTCACAGTTTCTCAGTACCACACCAGTACTGCCCACTCACGGTTTCTCAGTACCACACCAGTACTGCCCACTCACGGTTTCTCAGTACCACACCAGTACTGCCCACTCACGGTTTCTCAGTACCACACCAGTACTGCCCACTCACAGTTTCTCAGTACCACACCAGTACTGCCCACTCACAGTTTCTCAGTACCACACCAGTACTGCCCACTCACGGTTTCTCAGTACCACACCAGTACTGCCCACTCACGGTTTCCCAGTACCACACCAGTACTGCCCACTCACTGTCTCTTAGTACTACACCAGTACTGCCCACTCACTGTCTCCCAGTACGACACCAGTACTGCCCACTCACTGTCTCCCTGTACGACACCAGTACTGCCCACTCACTGTCTCCCTGTACGACACCAGTACTGTCCACTCACTGTCTCCCAGTACCACACCAGTACTGCCCACTCACTGTCTCCCAGTACCACACCAGTACTGCCCACTCACTGTCTCCCAGTACCACACCAGTACTGCCCACTCACTGTCTCCCAGTACCACACCAGTACTGCCCACTCACTGTCTCCCAGGACCACACCAGTACTGTCCACTCACTGTCTCCCAGTACCACATCAGTACTGCCCACTCACTGTCTCCCAGTACCACACCAGTACTGCCCACTCACTCTTTCTCAGTACCACACCAGCACTAGTCATGCTGTCTCCCAGTAAAACACCAGTACTGGCCATGCACTGTCTCCCAGTACCACACCAGTATTGGCCATGCACTGTCTCCCAGTACCACACCATCACCTCTCCATCCTCCATTTTCCTGTTAACGGGATGACGAGGCGCTATCACCACCTGAAAGATGGCCTCGCTGTCAAGGACGACCTTGGGGAAGCTGTCAAGGACGACTTTGGGGAAGCTGTCAAGGACGACCTTCGGGGAAGCTACCAAGGACGACCTTGGGGAAGCTGTCAAGGATGACCTCGGGGAAGCTGCCAAGGACGACCTTGGGGAAGCTGTCAAGGACGACCTTGGGGAAGCTGTCAAGGACGACCTCGGGGGAAGCTGTCAAGGGCGACCTCAGGGGAAGCTGTCAAGGATGACCTCGGGGAAGCTGTCAAGGACGACCTTGAGGAAGCTGTCAAGGATGACCTTGGGGAAGCTGTCAAGGACGACTTCGGGGTAAGCTGTCAAGGACGACCTTGGGGAAGCTGCCAAGGACGACCTCGGGGGAAGCTGTCAAGAACGACCTCAGGGGAAGCTGTCAAGGACGACCTCGGGAGAAGCTGTCAAGGGTGACCTCGAGGAAGCTGTTAAGGACGACAGGGAGAAGATGTCAAGGACGACCTCAGGCGAAGCTGTCAAGAACGACCTTGGGGAAGCTGTCAAGGACGACATCGGGAAAGCTGTCAAGGACGACCTCGGGAAAGCTGTCAAGAACGACCTCAGGGAAGCTGTCAAGGACGACCTCGGGAAAGCTGTCAGGAACGACCTCAGGGGAAGCTGTCAAGAACGACCTCGGGAAAACTGTCAAGGACGACCTCGGGGAAACTGTGAAGGATTGCCTTAGGAAAGCTGTCAAGGACCTGCACATTTAAACTCTGCCTTATTCCTCGTGTACACATTGTAGCGCCCACTAGGTATGTCACTGTAACTCGGCGTGCGCCACACAACCACACCGTCGGTCTTCCCTACGCAATCAATCCAAGAACCTGGTAGCTTATCACCGACACGCAGCAGGTGTCAGGCACCCCCGTTTTCCCTGCCCTGCGTCGAGGACAAACTACCAATCGCAGACGTCAACCAATCAGGGTGAAGAATTGAGCTTCTAAGCAGTTATACTTACACCAAGGTATGGAGGTCAGTCCCTCACTAACTGCAGGCTGATTAACATCCCATGACTGTTCTCATTCTTATTCTCTCTCTCCTTTGGTTTGCTTTATTGGTTGCTCCGTGCTGATAGTAAAGCCCCGGGGCTGGGTATCAAGCACCAATAAACTGTATCTGTGTTTGTAATACACGTGAGCAGGGGAAATTGTACATGTCGACCTCCAACTGAGGTCGTCATCAGTAGATACACGGAAGAGAGGAAATCGTGGTTATGTAAGCGCGGTAAAGTATCTTGTCAGCGGCATTCACCTGGGGGTCGAGTCACCGGCATGTTTAGTCTGGCAGAAGAGATGCAGCAGCAGCAGCAGCAGCAGCAGCAGCAAGGTAGAGCATTGTCTCTCTCAGTGTCAGTATTCATCAATAATCTTAAAGAAGAGTAATGATGAATACGTGAAGATGAACACGTCTGGATGAACACGTGTAGATGAACTCGTGTAGATGAGCACGTGTGGATGAACACGAGGCAGCATGCATGGAAGTTAAAGGTGCAAATGAATCATAGGAATGTCATTAAGTACTTCAAGGTGAGAGTGGCTGAGAAGTGACGATCTGGGAGAGAAAGTGGTGGAAACATAGTATATACACAGTTTAAGGACTAGGTATGATAGGATCTATGAAGCCAGGAATAGTGTGACCGTTCGTGAGTAATCGGGGGGGGAAAGCGGAAGCCAGGAACCAAGAATCGACTCAACGACACCAAGAGATAAGGACACGCACATACACCGTGTTTACCAGGAAAATCTAGAAATAATAATGCTTTTTGAGATAGTGGAAGAGGGACACATGCTACTTGGCTTCGGCATTATATATAAAGTTAGAAACTTCTAGAATTACCTTCGGTGATCACAACAAATATTTCTCAGACACTGCGCAGACACGGAACACACGACTGGTAATAAATATGATCACAAACTTGAGAAAGTCCAGACATCTGTAACAGTACAGGAGAGACTTGAACTATGAGAAGAGAATAAGGAAAATGAGCGTACCTTTGCCTGGGGTCACAGGCGTCTGTGGATCACTTCTCAAATGAATATCCCACTAAAACCGATACATAACCTTAGAAGAAAGAAAGATGACGGACCTCTTCAATAATATAAACAAGGTTAACATGCCCAGGATAGATTCTTGGAGATACTAGACACAAGAATGTCCAGCAGAGTTTCATCACTGAATGGCGGAGACAAACTCAGTGCACAGTTTCAGAAATAGGTATACTAGAGCCCAAGAATTTAAGAAAAGTGAACATTGGTCAACCGTACGTTAAGAGGACTGACTATGATGTGAGTCTTACATTAACTCCTGCAAACATAATTCAGTTAATAGGCTCCAAATGACTCACAGAAGACAACGGCCAAGAAAATACACATTGAAGGACAAGCCTTTTTTAACGTTCACTCTGTGTACAGCTTCATGAAGCTCTACACACAGTGAAACTTCATTACTATGGGTAATGCATCTTTGTTTGCATCATCAGGATCACTGAAGGACGTAGAGACAGAGGCATCCCTGGGTGACACCTTAGATGCGCAGAAGCCACCACCTTCCCAGTGACCCAACCTGCCTTGCTGCTGCTGCTGCTTAAGCTAGGTCGTTGACCCCTCCTGTACCCAGTGTGGGCGACCTTGGGCACAACACCAAGATCATCAACCTTACGAGTCTGGTGTCCTTTAACCACCTTCAACACCTTCCTTAAAATAAACAAAGAACACAAAGGCACAATACCGTGACTGGAACAATACACAAATAACCCGCACTTAGGAGAGAGAAGCTTACGACGACGTTTCGGTCCGACTTGGACTATTTACAAAGTCACACTTACAGAAAAGAGTGAGGTACTGGCTACCTCACCTCTCTCTTTTGTGTTTGACTTTGTAAATGGTCTAAGCGGGTTATTTGTGTATTGTTAAAATGTTTTAATGCAAGTGTCTTCATTGTATTAACAACTTCCAGCTGCTTGTGTCAACATTAACCAGTTTTCAAGTTACGTTAAACTTGAAAAGATGAACCGTAAATGGCTTAGCATCTTATCTCAAACTGTTGTTTCTGAGAATTTGCTAACCGCTGAAATAAAGCTAAATAGTCGATATGCACCTAGATGCATATCTGAGTACTGTATTTTCCGGCATATAAGGCGCGTTTTTTCCCCTACAAAAAGTCTTGGAAAATCACCCTGCGTCTTATATGCTCAAGGTCAGAGTCAAGGGTTACACTTTAGTAATTCTTTACTAACGTTACGTTAATAACTTTACTAACTTATGTTACAACTGCTTCGAAACATCGTCTTACACGTCTTATATAATCGTGCGCCTTATATACAGGAAAATACGGTAGTTATTGTGAGTTGGAGGCGAAGTAACAAAAATTTCAAGAAAGCTGGGAATGGCAAGAGGGACAAAGATTAGTTCTGTCCTTTGTGGATGGAAGTGAGGTATGTGAACTGCGGTCTTCTTGGACACTTAAAGGTTACTTTCAACAGTGAACTAACCGTGACTTTACATAAGAACATAAGAACATAAGAAAGGAGGAACACTGCAGCAGGCCTGTTGGCCCATACTAGGCAGGTCCTTTACAATTCATCCCACTAACAAACATTTGACCAACCCAATTTTCAATGCCACCCAAGAAACAAGCTCCGATGTGCAAGTCCCTTTCAAATCCAACCCCTCCCACTCATGTACTTATCCAACCTAAATTTGAAACTACCCAAAGTCCTAGCCTCAATAACCCAACTAGGTAGACTGTTCCACTCATCAACTACCCTATTTCCAAACCAATACTTTCCTATGTCCTTTCTAAATCTAAACTTATTTAATTTAAATCCATTACTGCGGGTTCTCTCTTGGAGAGATATCCTCAAGACCTTGTTAATATCCCTTTATTAATACCTATCTTCCACTTATACACTTAGATCAGGTCTCCCCTCATTCTTCGTCTAACAAGTGAATGTAACTTAAGAGTCTTCAATCTTTCTTCATAAGGAAGATTTCTAATGCTATGTATTAATTTAGTCATCCTACGCTGAATGTTTTCTAACGAATTTATGTCCATTCTGTAATATGGAGACCAGAATTGAGCTGCATAATCTAGGTGAGGCCTTACTAATGATGTATAAAGCTGCAGTATGACCTCTGGACTTCTGTTGCTTACACTTCTTGATATAAATCCCAGTAATCTATTTGCCTTATTACATACGCTTAGGCATTGCTGTCTTGGTTTAAGGTTGCTGCTTACCATAACCCCCAAGTCCTTTTCGCAATCTGTATGGCTAAGTTCTACATTATTTAACTTATAAGTAATCCAGTTGGCCCTCTTAACCACAGTCAACATGGCACTGTTGTAAAAAGTCAAATGGGTTACTGTAGACGAAAGCTTGAACAGCTGAAATATGACTTGTTTATTGAGGAAAGGTTTCGCCAGCCAGTGGCTTCAGTCCAATACAGAGAATAACAGAGGAAGATGAGCAGGAGTTAAGGTAATCAGTCCCTTTACTTGGAGTCGACTCCAAGCTAAGAGACGTTACACTCGCCCTGTTTCCTGACAAACCTAACCTAACCTACCCTAACGTACCCTAACCAAACCTAACCTAACCCTCTACAGTGGCTTCCCATTTTCTGTTCTCACCATAACTCTGTTTAATCGTCTTCTATCATATATCTACAGTTTTTCCGTTGTAACCTAAAATATTTCTTACTGTAGTTAAGTCTTCCTGTGTCTCACAGCTGCGTAACACGTCACTGTAATAACCCTCTACATGGTATTATATATTATTCTTCTCTCAGTGAACTCCTCTTAATGGAACTTTACAAGTAATTATACACTCCACGTAATTTTATTACTGTAATATACAGATATATTCCCTCGTAGATTTGTAAATAATTTTCTCCAAAATATTTTCCCCGATAGTAATAATAATAATAATATTAATTATTATTATTCCTATTATTATTATTATCATAACTAACAGCTACGACAACAATTGTCCGCTAATTACACTGGCTTAACAGACTACTGCGCACTTACACCGTAACTGCGCTAAATACATAACTATTAGATAGGGATAACCCGGGACATCCTAGGGTAATCCTTGGATAATCCAGGATAACCCAAAATAACCCATGACATCCTAGGATAACCCAAGATAACGCAGGATAATATAGACAGAACAACTTAGGGTCACCTACTATGACCCAGGATAGCACAGAATAACCTGGGACGACCTCAGAAAGCCAAGCAGGGTGGTATTTCATCGTTGTGTAGTTATCTTGGATAAGTGTGGGGTCATGGGTAACCCAGGATACCCCAGGATAGCCTCACAGGGCTAAAAACGTGCAATATGTTATCCTTGTTTATTTATCTTGAGGTAAGCGTGACGTCACCAGTGTTACAAGATCATGCGTCAACAACAAGGAGAGTCAAATGTTGACAACATTAGTAATACTGGGTTGCAACACCAGGCGGCGGGGCGGGTACGTATCTAATGCTCACACTTTACAAGGCGGGTACGTATCTAATGCTCACACTTTACAAGGCGGGTACGTATCTAATGCTCACACTTTACAAGGCGGGTACGTATCTAATGCTCACACTTTACAAGGCGGGTACGTATCTAATGCACACACTTTACAAGGCGGGTACGTATCTAATGCTCACACTTTACAAGGCGGGTACGTATCTAATGCTCACACTTTACAAGGCGGGTACGTATCTAATGCTCACACTTTACAAGGCGGGTACGTATCTAATGCTCACACTTTACAAGGCGGGTACGTATCTAATGCACACACTTTACAAGGCGGGTACGTATCTAATGCTCACACTTTACAAGGCGGGTACGTATCTAATGCTCACACTTTACAAGGCGGGTACGTATCTAATGCTCACACTTTACAAGGCGGGTACGTATCTAATGCTCACACTTTACAAGGCGGGTACGTATCTAATGCTCACACTTTACAAGGCGGGTACGTATCTAATGCTCACACTTTACAAGGCGGGTACGTATCTAATGCTCACACTTTACAAGGCGGGTACGTATCTAATGCTCACACTTTACAAGGCGGGTACGTATCTAATGCTCACACTTTACAAGGAGGGTACGTATCTAATGCTCACACTTTACAAGGCGGGTACGTATCTAATGCTCACACTTTACAAGGCGGGTACGTATTTAATGCTCACACTTTACAAGGCGGGTACGTATCTAATGCTCACACTTTACAAGGAGGGTACGTATCTAATGCTCACACTTTAGACAAGGAGGGTACGTATCTAATGCTCACACTTTAGACAAGGAGGGTACGTATCTAATGCTCACACTTTACAAGGAGGGTACGTATCTAATGCTCACACTTTAGACAAGGCGGGTACGTATCTAATGCTCACACTTTAGACAAGGAGGGTACGTATCTAATGCTCACACTTTACAAGGAGAGTACGTATCTAATGCTCACACTTTAGACAAGGAGGGTACGTATCTAATGCTCACACTTTACAAGGCGGGTACGTATCTAATGCTCACACTTTACAAGGCGGGTACGTATCTAATGCTCACACTTTACAAGGCGGGTACGTATCTAATGCTCACACTTTACAAGGCGGGTACGTATCTAATGCTCACACTTTACAAGGCGGGTACGTATCTAATGCTCACACTTTACAAGGCGGGTACGTATCTAATGCTCACACTTTACAAGGAGGGTACGTATCTAATGCTCACACTTTACAAGGCGGGTACGTATCTAATGCTCACACTTTACAAGGCGGGTACGTATCTAATGCTCACACTTTACAAGGCGGGTACGTATCTAATGCTCACACTTTACAAGGCGGGTACGTATCTAATGCTCACACTTTAGACAAGGAGGGTACGTATCTAATGCTCACACTTTAGACAAGGAGGGTACGTATCTAATGCTCACACTTTACAAGGCGGGTACGTATCTAATGCTCACACTTTAGACAAGGCGTGTACGTATCTAATGCACACACTTAAGACAAGGCGTGTACGTATCTTACGCACACACTTTAGACAAGGCGTGTACGTTTCTAAGTCTGGTTTATGTAGGTGCATTAGGAACAGCGTGTACGTAAACTGACTTAGATGAATTAGAATTTGCCGCAGAAGTAGTTAGGTGATTGTGCGCCTCATTGTCGTCCTGTGGAGGCTAGTGCAAGAGCATATTGATACTTATGAGGCCTAGGAACTAGGCCTTTTATGTATCAATATATCTGGATTCACTGTATTATTATTATTATAATCAATGGGGAAGCGCTAAACCCGGAGGATTATACAGCGCCTGGGGGGGGGATGTGGAAGGCATTCAGGCTTAATTCGGGGAACTGGAGCACAGATCCAATTCCCTAAATCAAGAGCCCCTCACCAACATCAAGGAACCTTCCTTGAGGGGTGGATTCACTGTAGATATGAATCCAGAACATCTGGATTCATATCTTCGATCGATTTATCTGTTGCAAACGAATTATTTGTTTAATATAGTTGGTATCTGGTTTTCATTACAAAGATATCTTTATATATCACTAACGTTATTACTCTCTCTATCTATATATTCGTTAATAAGTGGAAAATAAAGCACATGCCAGCGGGTTTCTTTGTGTGTAGCAACATTTTGTAATAAGTAAATCAAACTTTGAAAGCTTTGAAAAGAAATAAAAATGAATTTGAATATTATTATTATTATAATCAAAAAGAAGAGCTAAGCTTGAATTTGAATAGATAGTGACCACAGGACTGGCCACATACTTTGTATTTGGTTAGATCATCATCTGTGTTTCTGCCAGACTGCCAGAAGCACTTGTAAACAAGCCTGAGCCTGGTGACTGCCAGTCAGTCAGTCAGTCAGTCAGTCAGTCAGTCAGTCAGTCAGTCAGTCAGTCAGTCAGTCAGCCAGTCAGTCAGTCAGTCAGTTTGTCAGTCAGTTTGTCAGTCAGTTTGTCAGTTAGTTTGACAATTAGTTTGTCAGTTAGTTTGTCAGTCAGTCAGTCAGTCAGTCAGTCAGCTTGTCAATTAGTCAGTCAGTCAGTCAGTCAGTCAGTCAGTCAGTAAGCTTGTCAGTTAATCAGTCTGTCAGTCTGTGCACATTGCAAGTCATTCCATAGACAAACTGATCTATGTTCATGTTATCCTAGTGGGTTATAGATTTACTCTGGCTTCTAACTACATTCCCATAACAATCACTTTCAATAATTGCTTTTCTTCTAATATTATTTCTAATGGTAGACACAGATACACTCAAGTTATATTCTACATTTTCCTTCAAGTTTATCATAAAGGATCTACTCAATGAGTGATGGAATTCATAAAAATTGTTCATCAGGATTTGTAGCTAGAGATTCTCTCTCTCTCTCTCTCTCTCTCTCTCTCTCTCTCTCTCTCTCTCTCTCTCTCTCTCTCTCTCTCTCTCTCTCTCTCTCTCTCTCTCTCTCTCTCTCTCTCTCTCTCTCTCTCTCTCTCTCTCTCTCTCTCTCTCTCTCCACATTAATTCCTCACACCTCATTCACTTTTCCATTTTCTTCCTCCTTTTCCATCCCTCCCTTACTTTAAATTTCCTAAATTTCAGCACCCATATCCAACACATAAAAAAAGTATCCAAAACGGTGGGGATTCTCTCCAAGATACGATATTACGTGCCGCAAACTGCCCTTCTCACACTATACCATTCACTCATTTATCCATACCTCACCTATGCTATTTGTGCTTGGGGTTCAACTGCAGCAACACACCTAAAGCCAATAATAACTCAACAAAAAGCCGCAGTAAGAATAATCACTAAATCCCATCCCTGGCAACACCCCCCCCCCACTCTTCATAGATCTAAACTTACTCCCTGCTCAGTACATCCACACTTACTACTGTGCAATCTACATCTACAGGACCTTAAACTCCAATATCAACCTTGACCTAAAACGCTTTCTTGATAGTTGTGACAGAACCCACAGGCATAACACCAGACACAAACATCTCTATGACATTCCCCGTGTCAGACAAAAAAATTCAATGTGTCAAAGCGCCTAAAATCTGGAACACCCTACCTGAAAATTCTAGAACTGCAGACACATTCATCACTTTCAAAACTACAGTTAGAAAACATCTTATCTCTCTGATACACCCCGTCAACTAACTACATGTAAACCACCTGGTGGTTCACACTTACACTCACTCACCCATCGATTATAAATACAGAAATACGAATCTTAATCTTAAAATAATGAACCCTAACTAGTCATAAGCTTGCCTATGATACTCCAATATAGACACTATGTATTGTGCCAAAACAAAAGCATTCACATTGCTAAACTCACAAACTATAATGTAGTCACTTAGCCTTAATACCATAATCTGTAATAATTTAAAGTTTAGAATTAATCTAAGTCTGCCAGAAATGCCTAGCCATGCTAGGTGTCCTAGTGGCCCCCTCTGTAATTAGTATTTTAAAACATGTAAACCACACAATATCCAAAATCTGTAAACCCCGCATTGTAATCCTTATAGAGAATAAACTTCATTGATTGATTAATTTATCTAACTCTTATCCCTCCTCTCTTCTTTCCTCACTTTCCGTTTTCTTTCCTTCTTTCTCCACCCCTCTCTGCCTACCTTCTCTACCCTCCCTGCCCCGTTACCCGACCCTCCCTTGTCTCCCTACCTCCTCTCTGCCTCCCTATCAGATCCTCATTTAATCTCTGTCCCCTCCCTGCCATCCAACCTGACCCTTCCTGCCTCCCTATTCCCTCCCTGCCTTCTACAAGACCCTCCCTGCCTCCCAAACCCCCTCCCTGCCTCCCTACCCCCTCCCTGCCTTCCTTCCTACTGTTACGCTTTCGACTGCGTAACGTAAATAAAAAGTCCTGACTCCTAAAGGGTAAATCCTGATATGTCTAAGGTCACGTATATTACATTGAAAAAACAACCACTCTAGGACCAGCATGTACATTCATACAAATTATGAGGCATAAATTTAAATAGTGTATCATAAGGAAGGACACAAAAACTCACCTATACAAAAATGTAATATATATATATATATATATATATATATATATATATATATATATATATATATATATATATATATATATATATATATATATATATATATATATATATATATATAATTAGCTCACTTGCACACTGAGAATGGGTTTAACTCCTCTTATTTAACGCTTCCCCAGGTTAAACCCCCAGTTAAACACCCACGTTCAATATCCAATGTTTAACACCCCTAGGTTTAACACCCCCAGGTTTAACACCCCTTAATCCTTTGTCTCCCCCTGTCATGGTTCGGGGGAGATACTCTGACCAGAAAAAAACTAACACCCATCTTATCTGGGATGCCTGTGCTTGCTTGCACGTCTTAACTCCCCCAACCTCCTCGCCTCCCCACCCCCAACGAGGTCAATGGCAACACTTCGCTTGTTTGTGTGTAAGGTTGTCGGTCTACGCTTGCTTCCTGTTTGCTTGTCTGAGGCTTGACAAGACTGTCTCTTGATTGAATGGTTGACTGATTAATGACTTGATTGATTGACTAACTTAATGACTTACTAAATGACTGACTGACTGATTGGCTGTGGCTTACAGTGTGTGTTTGCTCCTACTGGACGGAGGATACAGCCTCCACTTAGCTCAAGCAACAGGAACACTGCTTGCTTACCGCCAACTCTCACCGACGCTTTTCTTTGTCTAAAGGAGAAAAACTACTTGTTTGCTTATATTTTTCCTAGTGTCCTGTGTTATTTTCTTGATGGTATGATATGCTAAGGAATATCTGGGCTTAATATCTGGGTTAAGAATCTGGGTTTAATGTCTGGCTTTTGTTTGATTGTGGACGAACTTTCCCCGGCTGTTTGTTTGAGGTAAAGAATGCTTGCTTGTTTTCTTGTTTGGTTGTTGGAGGCAGAGATACCAGGTTTGCTTGTTTAAAGTTGGATTATCTGACTTGTTGGCTCAGTAAAGACTGACGTACCATTCTTGCTTGCTTGCTTACTTCTTCCCGTGGCCGTCCCACTGTGCATGTTTATATGACATTTGCTCGCACACTCTCCTTGCTTGTTTCTTTGTCTTCATAAGTCTCTCTCATAAAGTGTATGGAATGTGGTGTTGTGGTGTGAAGGAACAGTCTAATGTTTACGAACACACACACATACACACACACACACATTATATATATATATATATATATATATATATATATATATATATATATATATATATATATATAGATAGATAGATAGATAGATATGTATGACAAGCCACCGGGGGTGGAAATCTTTAGCTCAATTACTTTCAAACTTCTCAGTGCGTCATCAGGAGCTATGCAATGTCGCAAAGCAGAGAGAGAGTTCTCAGAGTAGTGTAGTGCAGATGTGTCACCAGCCACGGTTACCCATTCTAAGGGTAACCATGTCTGAGGGCAATGTGTGGTGTGAATATAATGCAGAGAATTCGTTGTTTGGAAGTTAGGAGGTGCGGGATTACCAAAACTGTTGTCCAGAGGGCTGAGGAAGGGTTGTTGAGGTGGTTCGGTCATGTAGAGAGAATGGAGCGAAACAGAATGACTTCAAGAGTGTATCAGTCTGTAGTGGAAGGAAGGCGGAGTAGGGGTCGGCCTAGGAAAGGTTGGAGGGAGGGGGTAAAGGAGGTTTTGTGTGCGAGGGGCTTGGACTTCCAGCAGGCATGCGTGAGCGTGTTTGATAGGAGTGAATGGAGACAAATGGTTTTTAATACTTGGAGTGTGAGCAAAGTAACATTTATGAAGGGATTCAGGGAAACCGGCAGGCCGGACTTGAGTCCTGGAGATGGGAAGTACAGTGCCTGCACTCTGAAGGAGGGGTGTTAATGTTGCAGTTTAAAAACTGTAGTGTAAAGCACCCTTCTGGCAAGACAGTGATGGAGTGAATGATGGTGAAAGTTTTTCTTTTTCGGGCCACCCTGCCTTGGTGGGAATCGGCCAGTGTGTTAATAAATAATATATATATATATATATATATATATATATATATATATATATATATATATCTATATATATATATATATATATATATATATATATATATATATATATATATATATATATACTGTAATAATGGTATACAATACAGACAAGTTGGCAAGCAAGACACATGTGCAACAGTTAGGTATCTTTATTCCGAAACATTTCGCCTACACGATAGGCTTCTCTACAAGTAAATTTGCTAGTGGTAACTGCAAGAGTAATAATACAGGTATAAAATACCTTGCACAACCTGTCAGACATTGCAACATCATGGAATCTTGGTTCAGAGGACATCTACAAGATCTTCACGGCTGCTACAACTAACCCATCCCTTTGGGTAGGACCTACTTCCACTGGGGAATCCCGCCTACCAGTGACTATGCCCTCGTCTGCTACACGTCCCTATCCACTGACGCCTATATAACCGCCAGGTTTCTTGCCTTTGCTCCAGATTCTCCACCGCCACGATGCTGTAAACACCAACTCCAAGGCTGAGGGACTGATTACCTCATCTTTTGTATATAGTTCTACTGTCTTCTATTATGTCCTAGAGTCTGTATTGATAACGCTACTGGATGTCTTAACTTTCACATGGGTACATTAAACTAGCTAAGTGTTTGGCTCTTATATGCATTATGCAGGTTAACTGAACTCTCCTTATGCTCTAAGTGAAACTACCTGGGCTCTACCTGAACCCATTCTGTGATTTAACTGAACCGGCCCGGGCTCTAAATGAACCCTCCTTTTGCGGGCTCTTGCTGAAACATCTTATCGTCTATTTCCTACACAGAAAATGTCCTCAAGACAAACTCTCTCTCACTACCTTTAAGAATTCCATATTGCTTGACACACAGGCAGCCATGTTGGTTCTGGCAAAAAAAAAAAAAAGTTTGATGAAGACTGGAGATAAGTTAGGTCCCACAACCTACGTCAAATGGAAGGCGGGAGTTGACTGAATGCCACCTTACAACGATCCTCTATCCAATAGCTGAAATATCAAACACACACATGTAGGGAGAGTAACGTTATAAGATGTGAATGGTTAGATAAGTGATTTTTCGTCTCTTTTTGAGCTCTGATAGAGTTTGCATGAGCAGCAGCGGGTGTGGGACAGGTGAAGAGCAGCTGGTATGGACAGCTAAGCACCAGCTATGTCCAGCTGTGTCTTCAAGCAAGTGTTCATGTCAGGAAAATTATTTTTGCCTTCTCCAAAACTGTCAGTGCACAGTTTATGGTGTTCTTGGCTCGCCCTGCAATTACACGTTTGAACACACGCCCTCAGACACGCTGAACTTTTGTGGGTCACCCAGCACAAGAAACGTCCTTAGAGTTTAATAAGAGGGAAGGGGGGAGACAAACACACATCAAACGCCCATGAAATATAATGTCTTCACAAACAGTCTAAGTGACTAGACAGTAACGGCGTCTTGACCTCAATCTGTTTCAGTCCATCCTGGAAGGTACGAGGCAGTCATGCTAACGGAGGACACCACAGCCAAATTTCTGCTCAATCCTAATTGCCTCCCATTTGCCCAGGCGCTGTGTGACTCATATGAGTTTAGTGCTTCTCCATGCATGCTAAAATATTCCATGCTAGACGAACTCTTAACACCGACCACAGCGAAGTCACAGGTAATTATGAGGCTAAGAGAAAATGGGCTAAACACACATGAAAAAATGGCGACGACAAATATATTTTTATAAGTGGAGGTCAACGAGTGACGCTGAGCGCGTATTAGGGAAGAAATTTATACAGATTTATGGAAGGAAATCAACACGGTAGCAAAATGTGAAATGAGGATTGGTGAGGTGGTCACACGAGGACAGGTGAGGTGGTCACACGAGGACAGGTGAGGTGGTGGTCACACGAGGACAGGTGAGGTGGTCACACGAGGACAGGTGAGGTGGTGGTTACACGAGGACAGGAGGTGGTCACACGAGGACAGGTGAGGTGGTGGTAACACGAGGACAGGTGAGGTGGTTGTCACTCGAGGACAGGTGAGGTGGTCACACGAGGACAGGTGAGGTGGTCACACGAGGACAGGTGAGGTGGTGGTCACACGAGGACAGGTGAGGTGGTGGTCACACGAGGACAGGTGAGGTGGTCACACGAGGACAGGTGAGGTGGTCACACGAGGACAGGTGAGGTGGTGGTCACACGAGGACAGGTGAGGTGGTGGTCACACGAGGACAGGTGAGGTGGTGGTCACACGAGGACAGGTGAGGTGGTCACACGAGGACAGGTGAGGTGGTCACACGAGGACAGGTGAGGTGGTGGTCACACGAGGACAGGTGAGGTGGTGGTCACACGAGGACAGGTGAGGTGGTGGTCACACGAGGACAGGTGAGGTGGTCACACGAGGACAGGTGAGGTGGTGGTCACACGAGGACAGGTGAGGTGGTCACACGAGGACAGGTGAGATGGTGGTCACACGAGGACAGGTGAGGTGGTGGTCACTCGAAGACAGGTAAGGTGGTCACACGAGGACAGGTGAGGTGATGGTCACACGAGGACAGGTGAGGTGGTGGTCACACGAGGACAGGTGAGGTGGTGGTCACACGAGGACAAGAGAGGTGGTCACACGAGGACAGGTGAGGTGGTGGTCACCTGGACGAGGACAGGTGAGGTGGTGGTCACACGAGGACAAGAGAGGTGGTCACACGAGGACAGGTGAGGTGGTGGTCACACGAGGACAGGTGAGGTGGTGGTCACACGAGGACAGGTGAGGTGGTGGTCACACGAGGACAGGTGAGGTGGTGGTCACCTGGACGAGGACAGGTGAGGTGGTGGTCACACGAGGACAGGTGAGGTGGTGGTCACCTGGACGAAGACAGGTAAGGTGGTGGTCACCTGGACGAAAACTGGTGAGGTGGTGGTCACCTGGACGAGAACTGGTGAGGTGGTGGTCACACGAGGACAGGTGAGGTGGTGGTCACACGAGGACAGGTGAGGTAGTGGTCACACGAGGACAGGTGAGGTGATGGTCACACGAGGACAGGTGATGTGGTGGTCACACGAGGACTGGTGAGGTGGTGGTCACCTGGACGAGGACTGGTGAGGTGGTGGTCACCTGGACGAGGACTGGTGAGGTGGTGGTCACCTGGACGAGGACTGGTGAGGTGGTCACCTGGACTAGGACTGGTGAGGTGGTGGTCACACGAGGACAGGTGAGGTGGTGGTCACTTGGACGAGGACTGGTGAGGTGGTGGTCACCTAGACGAGGATTGGTGAGGTGGTGGTCACACGAGGACAGGTGAGGTGTTGGTCACCTGGACGAGGATTGGTGAGGTGGTGGTCACACGAGGACAGGTGAGGTGGTGGTCACACGAGGACAGGTAAGATGGTGGTCACCTGGACGAAAACTTGTGAGGTGGTGGTCACCTGGACGAGGACTGGTGAGGTGGTCACACGAGGACAGGTGAAGTATTCCTCACACGAGGACAGGTGAGGTGGTGGTCACCTGGACGAGGACTGGTGAGGTGGTGGTCACCTGGACGAGGACTGGTGAGGTGATCACCTGGACGAGGACTGGTGAGGTGGTGGTCACACGAGGACAGGTGAGGTGGTCACACGAGGACAGGTAAGGTGGTGGTCACCTGGACGAAAACTGGTGAGGTGGTGGTCACCTGGACGAGAACTGGTGAGGTGGTGGTCACACGAGGACAGGTGAGGTGGTCACACGAGGACAGGTGAGGTAGTGGTCACACGAGGACAGGTGAGGTGATGGTCACACGACAACAGGTGAGGTGGTGGTCACACGAGGACTGGTGGTGGTCACCTGGACGAGGACTGGTGAGGTGGTGGTCACCTGGACGAGGACTGGTGCGGTGGTCACCTGGACTAGGACTGGTGAGGTGGTGGTCACACGAGGACAGGTGAGGTGGTGGTCACTTGGACGAGGACTGGTGAGGTGGTGGTCACCTAGATGAGGATTGGTGAGGTGGTGGTCACACGAGAACAGGTGAGGGGTTGGTCACTTGGACGAGGATTGGTGAGGTGGTGGTCACACGAGGACAGGTGAGGTGGTGGTCACACGAGGATAGGTAAGATGGTGGTCACCTGGACGAAAACTTGTGAGGTGATGGTCACCTGGACGAGGACTGGTGAGGTGGTCACACGAGGACAGGTGAAGTATTCGTCACACGAGGACAGGTGAGGTGGTGGTCACCTGGACGAGGACTGGTGAGGTGGTGGTCACCTGGACGAGGACTGGTGAGGTGGTGGTCACCTGGACGAGGACTGGTGAGATGGTGGTCACCTGGACGAGGACTGGTGAGGTGGTGGTCACCTGGACGAGGACTGGTGAGATGGTGGTCACCTGGACGAGGACTGGTGAGGTGGTGGTGGTCACACGAGGACAGGTGAAGTAGTCATCACACGAGGACAGGTGAGGTGATGGTCACACAAGGACAGGAGAGGTAATCACACGAGAACAGGTGAGGTGGTGGTCACACGAGGACAGGTAAGGTGGTGGTCACCTGGACGAAAACTGGTGAGGTGGTGGTCACCTGGACGAGGACTGGTGAGGTGGTGGTGGTCACACGCGGACAGGTGAGGTAGTCATCACACGAGGACAGGTGAGGTGGTGGTCACACGAGGACAGGTAAAGTGGTGGTCACCTGGACGAAAACTGGTAAGGTGGTCGTCACCTGGACGAGGACTGGTGAGGTGGTGGTCACACGAGGACAGGTGAGGTGGTCACACGAGGACAGGTGAGGTAGTGGTCACACGAGGACAGGTGAGGTGATGGTCACACGACAACAGGTGAGGTGGTGGTCACACGAGGACTGGTGGTGGTCACCTGGACGAGGACTGGTGAGGTAGTGGTCACCTGGACGAGGACTGGTGCGGTGGTCACCTGGACTAGGACAGGTGAGGTGGTGGTCACTTGGACGAGGACTGGTGAGGTGGTGGTCACCTAGACGAGGATTGGTGAGGTGGTGGTCACACGAGGACAGGTGAGGGGTTGGTCACTTGGACGAGGATTGGTGAGGTGGTGGTCACACGAGGACAGGTGAGGTGGTGGTCACACGAGGATAGGTAAGATGGTGGTCACCTGGACGAAAACTTGTGAGGTGGTGGTCACCTGGACGAGGACTGGTGAGGTGGTCACACGAGGACAGGTGAAGTATTCGTCACACGAGGACAGGTGAGGTGGTGGTCACCTGGACGAGGACTGGTGAGGTGGTGGTCACCTGGACGAGGACTGGTGAGGTGGTGGTCACCTGGACGAGGACTGGTGAGATGGTGGTCACCTGGACGAGGACTGGTGAGGTGGTGGTGGTCACACGAGGACAGGTGAAGTAGTCACCACACGAGGACAGGTGAGGTGGTGGTCACACGAGGACAGGAGAGGTAATCACACTAGAACAGGTGAGGTGGTGGTCACACGAGGACAGGAAAGGTGGTGGTCACCTGGACGAAAACTGGTGAGGTGGTGGTCACCTGGACGAGGACTGGTGAGGTGGTGGTCACACGAGGACAGGTGAGGTAGTCATCACACGAGGACAGGTGAGGTGGTGGTCACACGAGGACAGGTAAGGTGGTGGTCACCTGGACGAAAACTGGTGAGGTGGTGGTCACCTGGACGAGGACTGGTGAGGTGGTGGTCACCTGGACGAGGACTGGTGAGGTGGTGGTCACTTGGACGAGGACTGGTGAGGTGGTGGTGGTCACACGAGGACAGGTGAAGTAGTCACCACACGAGGACAGGTGAGGTGGTGGTCACACGAGGACAGGAGAGGTAATCACACGACAACAGGTGAGGTGGTGGTCACACGAGGACAGGAAAGGTGGTGGTCACCTGGACGAAAACTGGTGAGGTGGTGGTCACCTGGACGAGGACTTGTGAGGTGGTGGTGGTCACACGAGGACAGGTGAGGTAGTCATCACACGAGAACAGGTGAGGTGGTGGTCACACGAGGACAGGTAAGGTGGTGGTCACCTGGACGAAAACTGGTGAGGTGGTGGTCACCTGGACGAGGACTGGTGAGGTGGTGGTCACTTGGACGAGGACTGGTGAGGTGGTGGTCACCTGGACGAGGATTGGTGAGGTGGTGATCACCTGGACGAGGACTGGTGAGGTGGTGGTCACTTGGACGAGGACTGGTGAGGTGGTGGTCACTTGGACGAGGACTGGTGAGGTGGTGGTCACTTGGACGAGGACTGGTGAGGTGGTGGTCACCTGGACGAGGACTGGTGAGGTGGTGGTCACCTGGATGACGCTTGGTGAGGTGGTGGTCACCTGGACGAGACCTGGCGAGGTGGTGGTCACCTGGACGAAAACTAGTGAGGTGGTGGTCACCTGGACGAGGATTGGTGAGGTGGTGGTCACCTGGACGAAACCTGGCGAGGTGGTGGTCACCTGGACGAAAACTAGTGAGGTGGTGGTCACCTGGACGAGACCTGGCGAGGTGGTGGTCACCTGGACGAAACCTGGCGAGGTGGTGGTCACCTGGACGAAAACTAGTGAGGTGGTGGTCACCTGGACGAGACCTGGCGAGGTGGTGGTCACCTGGACGAAAACTAGTGAAGTGGTGGTCACCTGGACGAGGATTGGTGAGGTGGTGGTCACTTGGACGAGGACTGGTTGTCATGTAGGGGGGTAATGATTAGGGGAATATGGGGGTAAGTGGGGGGAGTCAGTAGGTAGGGGACAGGCGAGGTGGTAGGAGTGAGGTATGCGGAGGTAGGTAGGTAATGTGAGGTCACTGGTGACTACACCTTCACATATAAGCAGTGAGACAGGGAACACAATCAACTTGACGAAAATGAATATAACTTACAATATAGTACAGAGGATAGTTCATCACAGGAACTAAGCCACAGGTTCCAAGACCTACACAGCACGAGTACTGCGCCAAGCCAGTACTCTGTCCAATGCCTCCAACAGTCTCCTCCAGAGACTTCAGCAGCCTTCTCCCGAGCCCTGCACCCCAGCAGCAGCTCCGCTCGAAGTCTCTGCTCAGGAGCTCTGCACCCCAGCAGCAGCTCCGCTCGAATCTCCTGATCATGCTCTTCCTTGGGCTTTTATGGTGGTCCAAGCACCCTCCGCAACCACGTGTACGACCTGACGCCTAGGTCTGACGCCGTCAAGAACAAAAGACCTCAGACGTGGGCATGGCTACAGACGTCTGCCAAGGCAAGGTGTGACCATATAATTGGTTAAATTAGGTCTCCCCAGAGACCTCACAAGCCCAGCTGAACTACATCACATCCCCCTTTCTCCCCCAATTTAAAATATCTGAGAACTAGGACAATTTGTCCTAGTTATTAGACTATTTTAATCCTAATCCCTTAAATCTATTACAACACAAAGACAAAATTATACATAATACAAAATTATTCAACTACATATATTTCCCTCAACCTTCTCATCTACCACAAGGCAGCATAATCAGTACACCTGGCAGTTGGCCAGCATAATAGTTGCTCTCTGGTGCAAAGCCTCCTTACCCGTCATTTCTCCTTAAACCTAAATATCGGGCTCCAGTGCCTTCCCTACTTCTACTAGAAATGCACTAGCCATTGCTAGTCACCCTCGCACGTTAACCATTGGGCCAAACCTCTCTAGGCTTCTATGGCGTGGAAAACTGCTCCAACGGGTTGCATTCTTTCAAGTAACTGCAACTGGACCACTTCACGACCACCAAGGTCGCATTTTCGGCACACTTCACATGCACACTACAACATCTGAAAATCGAGACAGGGCAGGCATCGCAGCTAAGACCCTCCATTATCCTATGCCACTACTAGGATTCACTGGCCTCATAAAACAAGGCGGCCATAATCACTGGACCGTATTCAAGGTCACCTTATTTCACACAGGTAACACTAACACTTCTGGCAAGTCAAAGTAGGCTGGGGACATCTCACACTGTCAATTGTCTCTCTTGGCTGGCAGGACATCCCCGCATACCGGTCGTACAGGTCGACCAGCAAGGCAGGATACACCTCCATACCGCCCTTGAAAACAGGCTGGTCCCAGCAGCTGGAGTCCATCTCCGCGGTTCACGTCCTTCCACATCTCCGAGGATGGCAGCTCCTTCATAGTAGATTCCCCTGTCCTGGCACACCATCCAGGATCCCTCACACACCAGTGCAGCATCACCGCCATCTCCTGAGCTAGGCGGCATCGCAGCATCACAGCACGGCTACTGCATCACAGCACGGTCCCAACATCTCAGCATCCCGGCACGGTCCCAGCATAGCAGACAGCATCACAGCACGGCCACAGCATAGCAGACAGCATCACAGCACGGCCACAGCATAGCAGACAGCATCACAGCACGGCCACAGCATAGCATACAGCATCACAGCAGCCGACATCAGCAGTAGCAGGCAATGGTCAGTTGCTCGAGGTGAGGTGAGGTCACTTTAGGTTATCAACAGCAGGTGCGGTCACCCATCCCTGGCAACTGCGGGTAACTGGCGATCCGCGGGTGATGGTCACAGAGGCTGGGTAACGCAGACACCCACTACAATGGATGACAGACCAGGGCAGCAATACATCTACTGGGGCACATCAACTGGGTGACTGGGCACATCAGGTGGATAATAATCATAGGCATCTCTTCAGTGGGTGACAGTTGTGGGCTAGTCTTCCAAGGTGGGCTGGGTGACTTCTCATGCCTCTGTAAATATTCAATTTCGGCCAGTAATTGCTTCCCCCAAAAGTCTCACCCAAACACTGATATTCTCCACCATTTATCTCAAATCAACAACCAACTCCACCAAATATAATAATACAACCAAACAATTATTCAGACCCACTGTCAAGAAAAGGTCAGTTAAGGTCACTAGGATTATAATATTATAATAACACACAAAATCAAATGGTAGCAAATGGTAGCATAAGTATAACCGAGCAGTCAAAAATAAGGCACATGGGACTGGTTCCTACTATAAAAATAATAAGAACCACCACCGCTTAGACACCATGTCATGTAGGGGGGTAATGATTAGGGGAATATGGGGGTAAGCGGGGGGAGTCAGTAGGTAGGGGACAGGCGAGGTGGTAGGAGTGAGGTATGCGGAGGTAGGTAGGTAATGTGAGGTCACTGGTGACTACACCTTCACCTCTCATTACTCTACCCGCCACACTACACTACTCACCCTCTCACTACTTTAACTGAAATAAACTAATGAATAAATAACGGGGACAGTGAATATTACTATTCTACTCAAACACAGTTTATTATTAAGTCCTTGTACAATAATATATTTGGGAACAGGAGTACATCATTGGGGTTTAGATAAATGGGGTGGTACATATAAGCAGTGAGACAGGGAACACAATCAACTTGACGAAAATGAATATAACTTACAATATAGTACAGAGGATAGTTCATCACAGGAACTAAGCCACAGGTCCCAAGACCTACACAGCACGAGTACTGCGCCAAGCCAGTACTCTGTCCAATGCCTCCAACAGTCTCCTCCAGAGACTTCAGCAGCCTTCTCCCGAGCCCTGCACCCCAGCAGCAGCTCCGCTCGAAGTCTCTGCTCAGGAGCTCTGCACCCCAGCAGCAGCTCCGCTCGAATCTCCTGTTCATGCTCTTCCTTGGGCTTTCATGGTGGTCCAAGCACCCTCCGCAACCACGTGTACGACCTGACGCCTAGGTCTGACGCCGTCAAGAACAAAAGACCTCAGACGTGGGCATGGCTACAGACGTCTGCCAAGGCAAGGTGTGACCATATAATTGGTTAAATTAGGTCTCCGCAGAGACCTCACAAGCCCAGCTGAACTACATCACATGGTGAGGTGGTGGTCACCTGGACGAGGACTGGTGAGGTGGTGGTCACCTGGACGAGGACTTGCGAGATAGTAGTCACCTGGACGAGGACAGTTAAGATGGTGGTCACACGAGGACTGGTGAGGTGCTGGTCACACGAGGACAGGTGAGGTAGTGGTCACACGAGGACAGGTAAGGTGGTGGTCACCTGCGCGAGGACACAGCCATATACGACACTTGTACACAACGCTTGACGTCAAACAGTAAAAAATCTGTAAAGATTGACGTCGTTGCTGGTAAAAAGTGTACCGCGCACGTGCGTGTGTGGCGTGAGTACTTATGCGGTATGAGTACTTGTATGTGGTGTGAGTACTTGTGTGTAGTGCGAGTACTTGTGTATAGTGTGAGTACTTGTGTGTGGTGTGAGTACTTGTGTGTAGTGTGAGTACTTGTGTGTAGTGTGAGTACTTGTGTGTAGTGTTGAGCACTTATGTGTGGTGTGAGTACTTGTGTATGGTGTGAGTACTTGTGTGTGGTGTGAGTACTTGCATTAGTAGAACACATGATATACACACCCCGCGAGGTGCATACACACAGAGAGTACGTTAGTATTGCGATAAATGAGCTATTTCGATCGACACGGGTTTAAAGGTGAACAGGTAACATGCAGCCTTAATGACCCTCACGTAGTCGACAGGTTTGAAACTCCGTTACCCAAACCAAGCGAGAATGCAAACTATTACCGAGATCATGATCACGGGACGAGTGAGAGGATCCCATCATAGGGCGAGAGGATCCCATCACAGGATGAGAGCATCCCATCACAGGATGACAGCATCCCATCACAGGATGATAGCATCCCATCACAGGATGATAGCATCCCATCACAGGATGAGAGCATCCCATCACAGGATGAGAGCATCCCATCACAGGATGACAGCATCCCATCACAGGATGATAGCATCCATCACAGGATGAGAGCATCCCATCACAGGATGAGAGCATCCCATCACAGGATGAGAGCATCCAATCAGATGACAGCATCCCATCAGAGGATGAGAGCATCCCATCAGAGGATGAGAGCATCCCATCACAGGATGATAGCATCCCATCACAGGATGAGAGCATCCCATCACAGGATGATAGCATCCCATCACAGGATGAGAGCATCCCATCACAGGATGAGAGCATCCCATCACAGGATGACAGCATCCCATCACAGGATGATAGCATCCATCACAGGATGAGAGCATCCCATCACAGGATGAGAGCATCCCATCACAGGATGAGAGCATCCAATCAGATGACAGCATCCCATCAGAGGATGAGAGCATCCCATCACAGGATGAGAGCATCCCATCACAGGATGATAGCATCCCATCACAGGATGATAGCATCCCATCACAGGATGAGAGCATCCCATCACAGGATGATAGCATCCCATCACAGGATGAGAGCATCCCATCACAGGATGAGAGCATCCCATCACAGGATGAGAGCATCCCATCACAGGATGAGAGCATCCCATCACAGGATGATAGCATCCATCACATGATGAGAGCATCCCATCACAGGATGAGAGCATCCCATCACAGGATGAGAGCATCCAATCAGATGACAGCATCCCATCAGAGGATGAGAGCATCCCATCACAGGATGAGAGCATCCCATCACAGGATGATAGCATCCCATCACAGGATGATAGCATCCCATCACAGGATGAGAGCATCCCATCACAGGATGATAGCATCCCATCACAGGATGAGAGCATCCCATCACAGGATGAGAGCATCCCATCACAGGATGAGAGCATCCCATCACAGGATGAGAGCATCCCATCACAGGATGATAGCATCCCATCACAGGATGATAGCATCCCATCACAGCAGCATCTCCCCCAGATGCGTCTTCGCTGACCTTCCTAAGACTCACCAGGTGTCTTAGTGACTCTGAATGATACCTTCAAAATGACTGCCTGAATTTTTGTTTTCATTTCCTCAAACCTTTCCCTTTATTTCGCTCATAACAAAGGAACGCCACATCCGATTGGCTTCAAATTTCCAACGCGTATGTACGGTAACTAGCTCAAGATTTTTGGAACAGTTGGCAGGCGCTGATCCACCGTCAGGCCTCAAGGTCATCAACCAGGATATTACTGTATATCAGTGTACTCTAGTATGTGTATCAATGTACTCTAGTATGTGTATCAATGTACTCTAGTATGTGTATCAACGTACTCTAGTACTTGTATCAGTGTACTCTAGTACATGTATTAGTGTACTATAGTACGTGTATTAGTGTATTCTTGTACGTGTATGAGTATACTCTAGTACGTGTATCAGTGTACTTAGTACGTGCATCAGTGTAATCTAGTACGTGTATCAGTGTACTCTGGTACGTGTATTAATGTACTCTAGTACGTGTACTAGTGTACTCTAGTACGTGCACTAGTGTACTCTAGTATGTGCACTAGTGTACTCTAGTACGTGTATTAGTGTACTCTAGTACGTGTATAAGTGTACTTTAGTACGTGTATAAGTGTACTTTAGTACGTGTATAAGTGTACTTTAGTACGTGTATTAGTGTGCTCTAGTTGGTGTATTAGTGTACTCTGGTACGTGTATTAGTGTACTCTATTACGTGTATAAGTGTACTCTAGTACGTGTATTAATGTACTATAGTACGTGTATAATATGTGTACTCTAGTACGTGTATTAGTGTACTGTAGTACGTGTATTAGTGTACTCTAGTACGTGTATTACTGTACTCTAGTACGTGTAGTGTACTCTAGTACGTGTATTACTGTACTCTAGTACGTGTAGTGTACTCTAGTACGTGTATTACTGTACTCTATTACGTGTATAAGTGTACTCTAGTACGTGTATTAATGTACTATAGTACGTGTATAATATGTGTACTCTAGTACGTGTATTAGTGTACTATAGTACGTGTATTAGTGTACTCTAGTACGTGTATTACTGTACTCTAGTACGTGTAGTGTACTCTAGTACGTGTATTACTGTACTCTAGTGCGTGTATAAGTGTACTCTAGTACGTGTATTAATGTACTCTAGTACGTGTATTAGTGTGCTCTAGTACGTGTATTAGTGTACTCAAATACGTGTATTAGTGTATTGTAGTACGTGTATTAGTGTACTCTAGTACGTGTATCAGTGTAATCTAGTACGTGTATTAGTGTACTCAAGTAAGTGTATTAGTGTACTCTAGTACGTGTATTAGTGTACTCTAGTAAGTGTATTAGTGTACTCTAGTACGTGTATTAGTGTACTCTAGTGCGTGTATTACTGTACTCTAGTACGTGTATTAGTGTTCTCTAGTAAGTGTATTAATGTACTCTAGTACGTGTATTAGTGTACTCTAGTACGTGTATTAGTGTACTCTAGTGCGTGTATTAGTGTACTATAGTACGTGTATTAGTGTACTATAGTACGTGTATTACTGTACTCTAGTACGTGTATTACTGTACTCTAGTACGTGTATTACTGTACTCTAGTACGTGTATTACTGTACTCTAGTACGTGTATTAGTGTACTCTAGTACGTGTATAAGTGTACTCTAGTACGTGTATTAATGTACTCTAGTACGTGTATAAGTACGTGTACTCTAGTACGAGTATAAGTACGTGCACTCTAGTACGTGTATTAGTGTGCTCTAGGTGTATTAGTGTACTCAAATACGTGTATTAGTGTATTCTAGTACGTGTATTAGTGTATTCTAGTACGTGTATTAGTGTATTCTAGTACGTGTATTAGTGTATTCTAGTACGTGTATTAGTGTACTCTAGTACGTGTATTAGTGTACTCTAGTACGTGTATTAGTGTACTCTAGTACGTGTATTAGTGTACTCTAGTACGTGTATTAGTGTACTCTAGTACGTGTATAAGTGTACTTTAGTACGTGTATTAGTATACTCTAGTTGGTGTATTAGTGTACTCTGGTACGTATATTAGTGTACTCTATTACGTGTATAAGTGTACTCTAGTACGTGTATTAATGTACTATAGTACGTGTATAATATGTGTACTCTAGTACGTGTATTAGTGTACTATAGTACGTGTATTAGTGTACTATAGTACGTGTATTACTGTACTCTAGTACGTGTAGTGTACTCTAGTACGTGTATTACTATACTCTAGTACGTGTATAAGTGTACTCTAGTACGTGTATCAATGTACTCTAGTACGTGTATTAGTGTGCTCTAATACGTGTATTAGTGTACTCAAATACGTGTATTAGTGTATTCTAGTACGTGTATTAGTGTACTCTAGTACGTGTATCAGTGTAATCTAGTACGTGTATCAATGTACTCTAGTACGTGTATTAGTGTGCTCTAGTACGTGTATTAGTGTACTCAAGTAAGTGTATTAGTGTACTATAGTACGTGTATTAGTGTACTCTAGTACGTGTATTAGTGTACTCTAGTACGTGTATTAGTGTACTCTAGTGCGTGTATTACTGTACTCTAGTACGTGTATTAGTGTACTCTAGTAAGTGTATTAGTGTACTCTAGTACGTGTATTAGTGTACTCTAGTACGTGTATTAGTGTATTCTAGTACGTGTATTAGTGTACTCTAGTGCGTGTATTAGTGTACTATAGTACGTGTATTAGTGTACTATAGTACGTGTATTACTGTACTCTAGTACGTGTATTACTGTACTCTAGTACGTGCATTACTGTACTCTAGTACGTGTATTAGTGTACTCTAGTACGTGTATAAGTGTACTCTTGTACGTGTATTAATGTACTCTAGTACGTGTATAAGTACGTGTACTCTAGTACGTGTATAAGTACGTGTACTCTAGTATGTGTATAAGTACGTGTACTCTAGTACGTGTATTAGTGTGCTCTAGGTGTATTAGTGTACTCAAATACGTGTATTAGTGTACTCTAGTACGTGTAGTGTACTCTAGTACGTGTATTACTATACTCTAGTACGTGTATAAGTGTACTCTAGTACGTGTATTAATGTACTCTAGTACGTGTATTAGTGTGCTCTAGTACGTGTATTAGTGTACTCAAATACGTGTATTAGTGTACTCTAGTACGTGTATTAGTGTACTCTAGTGCGTGTATTACTGTACTCTAGTACGTGTATTAGTGTACTCTAGTAAGTGTATTAGTGTACTCTAGTACGTGTATTAGTGTACTCTAGTACGTGTATTAGTGTACTCTAATACGTGTATTAGTGTACTCTAGTGCGTGTATTAGTGTACTATAGTACGTGTATTAGTGTACTATAGTACGTGTATTACTGTACTCTAGTACGTGCATTACTGTACTCTAGTACGTGCATTACTGTACTCTAGTACGTGTATTAGTGTACTCTAGTACGTGTATAAGTGTACTCTAGTACGTGTATTAATGTACTCTAGTACGTGTACTCTAGTACGTGTATAAATACGTGTACTCTAGTATGTGTATAAGTACGTGTACTCTAGTACGTGTATTAGTGTGCTCTAGTACGTGTATTACTGTACTCTAGTACGTGTATTACTGTACTCTAGTACGTGTATTACTGTACTCTAGTACGTGTATTAGTGTGCTCTAGTACGTGTATTAGTGTACTCTAGTACGTGTATTAGTGTACTCTAGTACGTGTATTAGTGTACTCTAGTACGTGTATTAGTGTACTCTAGTACGTGTATTAGTGTACTCTAGTACGTGTATTACTGTACTCTAGTACGTGTATTACTGTACTCTAGTACGTGTATTAGTGTACTCTAGTACGTGTATTAGTGTACTCTAGTACGTGTATTAGTGTACTCTCGTCTCTCTCACCCCTGCTGTTGCTTTGTTTACACTCTTAACTTCTACAGGAGTCAGGTGACACTTGTCTGCAGTTTACAAGCTAACAGCTGTGATCCTACTTCAGATAAATTTAGAGCTGACCACAGTAATATCTATATTTAGCTTCGTTTTAGCTGTCTCTCTCTCTTAGTTTAGGTTCAGACTCAAACAACAAGATAACAATGGTTCTCCGGACAGTTGTTAAGTCGGCAATTACACATAAATTAGGTCGCCTCATTAGCCCTCATTACTACACATTTACCCTAATCAGGTGTTGTATTTGTGTATGTGTACTCAACCAGTTGTACTCACCCAGCTGTGTCTGAGGGAGTCGAGTCTCCGCTCCTGGCTGGTCTCTTAACACTACACTCGCCGGCATTACTTGCTGCTTTACTCCTAGGTCTTATCTAGTGGCGGACCTATATTTTTGGGGCCCTGAAACTTGAACAATAATGGGGGGCCCCTCCGCATCCCCTTCTTATACAGTAGACCAAATTTTTTTTTAAGCTATGTGGCCTAAATCCGGAGGGATTAGGGGACCTAAAGCTTAAAAGCTTCATTAGTTTCATAGTAGATCCGGCCCTGGTCTTATCGTACCTACTTGTGAATTTGTGCATGATATTTGCCTCCACCACTTCCTCATCTGGCTCACTATACGCATTTACTACCCTGAGACTAAAGAAGTATTCCCTAACCTAACATCCCTTGTGATTCATCTGTGTTCCCAACTTCCAACTGTGTCGCCTCGTCCCTCTGCCCGCACGGTAAACAGTCTCTTCCTGTCCGTCTGCTCATCTCCTCTGAGAACCTTCTATGTCTTTTACATAACCGTAATAACACGATTGTAAACAACGCACGGAACAGTTGGGGTTTGAACCCAAGGAAAGCGTGTCCTAAAACTCACAGGCCAGTACGTTAACCACTCGGCCAGCTGCTGGTCTAATAAGATTCACTCAGCTAGGTTTCAAGTCACACCCGCTCAGTGATAGGTCGTTTACCGTGGCGCTTCTCTCTTCTCTAGTCACAGCTCCATACCTTCAGCTACGAGACTGATCTTGCAATTGGTATAAAAGACCCACATGTGCAACAGTTGGGTATCTTTATTGTTGAAACGTTTCGCCTACACAGTAAGAGTCTTCAGTCAAATACAGAGGCAGCAGGTGTAGTAGTGAAATGAAGACGACGTAATGAGTCTTTCAACCTTGAAGAAATAGTATTTGAGGTGGTCAGTCCCTCAGCCTGGAGAAGAGTTCAGCTCCGTGGTCTTGAACGTAATAAAGCTGAAGTATGCTTCAGCTTTATATCTTCATGAGGCTGAAGCCTACTTCGACTTCGTATTGTTATATTACAATAAGAAAATGCACTGAATGCATTCCTTATTATAACTCGACTCCGACCCTGTGAATTAACGTCAATAATAATCTCCGATCCACAGTTGTGTTTGTCTACTGCCTGCCGTCATGTCACACTCTGCTGCAACAGCTAATAGAAGATAATATAACAATATTGATACTGAATCTTAGAGAACTTTACCTGTAACGCATCCTTATCCTGAAATGTCTGCTCTTACCATCATCCTCTTCTTCTGTTCGTTAGTTATTCCTTCATCATCTGTAACACTTCAACATGTGTCCCTGCTGATTTGTGAACACATCTTTGGTAGGATACAGTGTCAGATGATTTCCTGCAGTCCAGTACTATACAGTCGACCCATCCACGTGTTTCTTGTTTGATGTGCGTCATTCTGTCTGTTCCTGTATGTCCTCTGCGTTGTTTCACTAAAATTGGCATTGTATTTCTGTTATTCTCCTCGTATTGCCTTGGTGTTTCGTAGTATTTATACATCACTGCTACAGTGCCATAAGTCCCACGGTCATTTTTTCTAGCACTATATATTCATTATGTGTGTGTGTGTGTGTACCCATCTATACTCACATCTAAATGTAGTTGCCGAGGTTAGAGGCTTAGCTCTTGGCCCTGCCTCTTAACTTCTTCCCCCCTCCACTCCCCACACAGAGGGAGCTGTATAAGCTGGCGGAGATTAGCTTGCCAGTAACCGTTTAGTTAATCCCGCATCAAATATCAATTCTTTGTCAGAGGAACTCATGAGTGAGGACTGCAGCTGCCTCTAGTTCCTCCTCCCTGTAGCCTCTCTTCAAACATTTCATTCTCAACACAAACGCTTATCTGTTATTTCTCCAACTAAATATTGGAAACGTCGCAATATCAACGTATACACTAGTTTCCAGACCAGACCAGACTAGTCTTGACGCACGACTTGAGCCGGATCTCAACAGTTTACTTTTTCAACTGTTTATTTTTTAGGCTCTGCAAAAAAAAATCGTTCTCCTTTTTCTTTAAGGTTGGAAAGAATCGTGTGCTCCGGGGACGTACTGAAACATAATGCCATCGCTAATATACTGAAGAGGAAGCGCTAAATCCGTCGGGATATTGTTACTGCGGCCAGCAGTAACAGCCTGGTTGATTAGACCCTGATCCACCGGGATACCTGGTCGTGGAATACCCTCCAGGTAGACTCCAGGCCAGGTAGGGTATGGGAAGCAATCGAGTTTCATCCAAGGAAGTGGAGACGTTGAAACTGGAGACAGAAGCACGTGAGGTAATCAGAAGAACACTCTTTTGGATTAGTAACCCGGAGGCTTAATAACATGGGTAACTAACCCAATAAAGCCATGGCATCTGTCTATCTCATTTTCACTGGAATCCTTTAAGCTTCTTCCCCGGGATGCGACCCACACCAGCCGCCTAGCACCCGGGTACCTGCTCACTGCTAGGTGGACAGGGGCAGCAGGTGGAAGGAAACGTGCTCAAAGTTTTTGCTCGTCCCAGGATCGAACCCCGGTTCCTCAGTGTTGCCAGTGGAATCATTAAGGCGTATTAAATAATCAATACTTTACTGACAACTCGTAACAATCAAGAGAGACTTCTTCAATTATTCCACATCATAACCCAAACAGTTATCTGCTAAGAGATATTCTGCACTGTCCCATACAAGAGACTAAGTAATATTTTAGAACGCCAGGAGGAATTGTGTTGCGGCTGAGGGTTTGAACCTATTCAGAAGCGAGTGTATGAACCTACTGCCTGACGAAGTGACCGTATACCCCAACATGAGGTCGGTCAGAAGTAAGCTGGCAGCTAAACTAGCGTCCGGTCATTTACCTGGTGCATCAAGACAATTGCACTATTATTACCAAGGCCGGGTCACCACTACTTGGAAAAGACCCGGGCCGGGAGAATACCGGCGAATAAAAAAGAAAAAAAAAAAAGTGAGCATCGATACCATGCCTAACCCTTCTAGGGTAGGGTAGGTGCCTGAGCCCGAGCCTTTAGCTCATAAGACTGTCATTCCCATTTGCCCCCTTGGGGCGGGGATGGCAGACCAGAGAGGCCTAGCTTGTGGCTAGGCCTGGGGACAGTTGGTCCCAAAGATGAGGAGGTACTTGTGCCTCCCATGGGAGACTTAGGTCTCAGACACTCCCTAAAGAGGGAGCCAAGGCCGGGCCACCACTTGGAAAAGGCCAGGGCCGGGAGAATACCGGCGAATCTATAATAAATAATCAAGTGAGCCAAGGCCACCCATTATCCGAGGAATAAAAACAATCCAAGGAAGCAGAGTGCCCATAAATGGGGTTAAATCCGAGTGGGGATCTGTATCAAGTGGCGTTCCACAGGGATCAGTCTTGGGCCCGTTGTTGTTCATATATATCAATGATACAGCCTGAGTGTATGTAGCCATGATACATCCATGATATTTCCTGGAGGTCGTTTCAGGTGTCAACGCCCCCGCCACCCGGGGGCGTTGACCCCCAGTTGGCGAGGTCAGACAGCCGCAGTTTCTACTTAACTTCTCAAATTATTGATTTAAAGATTTTTACAATGAAATAATTATAGTGTTAATAATTATGTAGCCATTAATTGCTATAATTAAATTATCCGTCTTAAACCTGTAAATCTTCAACTGTTTGCTTAATAAATTTAAATTAAAATTTTTAGTAATTTTACTGATATTTTGATTTTTTTTATTTATGAATAATTTTCTAACTTGTATTTTCTCTAAGTTCTGGTTAAAACCAAGAATTAGCCCCTCTTGCCAAGAATTAGCCCCTCTTGCCAAGAATTAGCCCCTCTTGCCAAGAATTAGCCCCTCTTGCCAAGAATTAGCCCCTCTTGCCAAGAATTAGCCCCTCTCAAGAAAATCTAGAGAGATTCCTGTTTGTGTTGTATGACTGGTGATTTTGAAATAAAGAATTGTGTAGTATTGTATTCTATTGTATTAGACAACTGGCACTACAGTAGTTGTAATGCAGTGGATCAAGAGCCCTTCCTCGCTATCAAGGTCCCGCTGTAAGGTACGAGAACCTTTTTAGACGTGTTGACACACGTCAAGTGTTAGTGGTGATTACCACTGAGACGTAACTAATGATGCTGTTAGAGGTAACGAGGGTAATGAGGCTGTTGAGGTAATACGGCTATTGTTGTTATTGAGGGTAATGAGAGTAATGAGGGTAATGAGGAATGATTAAGTCATCCTACACATTCTTCCCACATTCTCTCCCTGAGAAAGTTCTTATGTCAGAAATATTAGAAATTTCTCTCCAATTTCCTCCTACATTGGATGACGAGGATAAATAATAAGAAGAGGAAGAAGGAGGAGGATATATATATATATATATATATATATATATATATATATATATATATATATATATATATATATATATATATGGAAGAAGGAGCTTTTTAAAGCATAATATTGCTAGAGCTCTGCTACTAAAGATGAAGATATTGCTAGGCTTCCTTATCAAGAAGTTTAATTAACGCAAGTATCAAGACTTCTATTCTTGGTTGGTGACTTTATAAGGTTTAAATCCTATCTACTACACGGGGATCACTGAGGCTGCATGTTACCCGCGCACCACCAGTGAGAGATATAACCTCTCAGTGTATATACACTGATACGCACCTCTCAGGGTATATACACTGATACGCACCTCTCAGGGTATATACACTTATACACACCTCTCAGGGTATATACACTGATACACATCTCTCAGTATACATATACTGAGATTCACTCATCTCAGTGTGAACAATCTTCTCACTATTCATTAATGTTAGCAACATTATGTGAATATACAATACCGAGGGGAAACTAAATTAAAAAAAATAAAACACGTTTATTTTTATTGGTAATAGTATTAAATAATGAAAAAAAGTGTTTTTCTTATTTTCATAAACATCCGGAATACTTCCTTACCTCATGTACTGACTAAATTTAAAAATTAAAAACTCAGTATTAATATTTTTATATAATTAAAAACTCAGTATTACTATTTTTGTGTAATTAAAAACTCAGCATTACTAATTTTATATTTAAAAACTCAGTATTAATATTTTTATATAATTAAAAACTCAGTATTACTATTTTTATGTAATTAAAAACTCAGTATTACTATTTTTATATTATTATTAAATATTAGCCGGTATTCTCCCGGCCCGGGCCTTTTCCAAGTGGTGGCCCGGCCTTGGCTCCCTCTTTAGGGAGTGTCTGAGACCTAAGTCTCCCATGGGAGGAGGCACAAGTACCTCCTCATCTTTGGGACCAACTGTCCCCAGGCCTAGCCACAAGCTAGGCCTCTCTGGTCTGCCATCTCCGCCCCAAGGAGGCTAATGGGAATGACAAGCTTGTGAGCTAAAGGCTCGGGCTCAGGCACCTACCCTACCCTAGAATTATTATTATTATTAAAGATTAGCCGGTATTCTCCCGGCCCGGGCCTTTTCCAAGTGGTGGCCCGGCCTTGGCTCCCTCTTTAGAGAGTGTCTGAGACCTAAGTCTCCCATGGGAAGAGGCACAAGTACCTCCTCATCTTTGGGACTAACTGTCCCCAGGCCTAGCCACAAGCTAGGCCTCTCTGGTCTGCCATCCCCGCCCCAAGGGGGCTAATGGGAATGACAGTCTTATGAGCCTTTAAAGGCTCTGGCTCAGGCACCTACCCTACCCTAGAAGGGTTAGGCATGGTGTCGATCCTACCCTAGAAGGGTTAGGCATGGTGTCGATTATTTTTATATATTTAAAAACTCAGTATTCCTATTTTTATGTAATTAAAAACTCAGTATTCCTATTTTTATGTAATTAAAAACTCAGTATTCCTATTTTTATGTAATTAAAAACTCAGTATTCCTATTTTTATGTAATTAAAAACTCAGTATTCCTATTTTTATGTAATTAAAAACTCAGTATTCCTATTTTTATGTAATTAAAAACTCAGTATTCCTATTTTTATGTAATTAAAAACTCAGTATTCCTGTTTTTATGTTAGTTAGTTAGTTAAAGATTAGCCGGTATTCTCCCGGCCCGGGCCTTGTCCAAGCGGTGGCCCGGCCTTGGCTCCCTCTTTAGGGAGTGTCTGAGACCTAAGTCTCCCATGGGAGGAGGCACAAGTACCTCCTCATCTTTGGGACCAACTGTCCCCAGGCCTAGCCACAAGCTAGGCCTCTCTGGTCTGCCATCCCCGCCCCAAGGGGACTAATGGGAATGACAGTCTTATGAGCTAAAGGCTCGGGCTCAGGCACCTACCCTACCCTAGAAGGGTTAGGCATGGTGTCGATTATTTTTATATATTTAAAAACTCAGTATTCCTATTTTTATGTAATTAAAAACTCAGTATTCCTATTTTTATGTAATTAAAAACTCAGTATTCCTATTTTTATGTAATTAAAAACTCAGTATTCCTATTTTTATGTAATTAAAAACTCAGTATTCCTATTTTTATGTAATTAAAAACTCAGTATTCCTATTTTTATGTAATTAAAAACTCAGTATTCCTATTTTTATGTAATTAAAAACTCAGTATTCCTATTTTTATGTAATTAAAAACTCAGTATTCCTGTTTTTATGTAATTAAAAACTCAGTATTCCTATTTTTATGTAATTAAAAACTCAGTATTCCTATTTTTATGTAATTAAAAACTCAGTATTCCTATTTTTATGTAATTAAAAACTCAGTATTCCTGTTTTTATGTAATTAAAAACTCAGTATTCCTATTTTTATGTAATTAAAAACTCAGTATTCCTATTTTTATGTAATTAAAAACTCAGTATTCCTATATTTATGTAATTAAAAACTCAGTATTACTATTTTTATATAATTAAAAACTCAGCATTACAATTATTTTGGAACTTGTGAGGTCAGCCCAAACAATACTGAAGGAAAATAAGAAATAATGTACAATCAATATTTCTGTCTTGCAATTACGTCACCAAATATGTTTATCAGAATAAATCTGTTTCCTGACAGTGTCATCTACTTCAAG
This sequence comes from Cherax quadricarinatus, assembly GCF_038502225.1. NCBI lineage: Eukaryota > Metazoa > Arthropoda > Malacostraca > Decapoda > Parastacidae > Cherax > Cherax quadricarinatus. The sequence goes on from NC_091305.1 coordinate 12,637,918, forward strand.
TTTCTTCACTCTAGCTTACGTTTATTTTCAGTGTCGGGTAGGGTATCAAGATCAGTGTCGGGTAGGGTATCAAGATCAGTGTCGGGTAGGGTATCAAGATCAGTGTCGGGTAGGGTATCAAGATCAGTGTCGGGTAGGGTATCAAGATCAGTGTCGGGTAGGGTATCAAGATCAGTTTTGGGTAGGGTATCAAGATCAGTGCTGGTAGGGTTTCAAGATCAGTGTTGGGTGGGATTTCAAGATCAGTGTTGGGTGGGGTTTCAAGACCAGTGTTGGGGAGGGTATCAAGAACAGTGTCGGGTAGGGTATCAAGATCAGTGTCCGGTAGGGTATCAAGATCAGTGTCGGATAGGGTATCAAGATCAGTGTCGGGTAGAGTATCAAGATCAATGTCGGGTAGGGTATCAAGATCAGTAACTTTAGGCAGCTTCAGCGGCACTATAATGGGCATCTCCCTATCATTCAGTTTTTCTGTAGTATTCTATTTTAAAACTGTCTCACACCATTACAATCACTTTAGCTACATAATAATGGGCAACTTTATATCAGTGTGGAAGTTAACAAGTATATACACTCCTGTCTTAATATCAAGTAGCATTGATGGATCGTCTTCTGATTCTTGTTCGAAAGATCACTGGAATTAGTCTCAGGAAAGTCCAGCATCTTCAGGTTCTGATTCCTCACTTTCTAAAGGAGATTTTTGTCCCCCTCTATGTTTTCTTGCCGATTTAGTACAAGGACCAGTGCTTCTTGAAGCTGTCTGACTTGCCTCAAGGTCTGCCAGTGTTACACTGCCACCAGGTTCAATAAATAGTTTTTTTGGAACGGGGCTTATTGTAACTGAAACTAGACTCTCTCTTTTCTTGCAGATATTTTAAAAGGTCAAGACTCACAGTTTTCCTGTGCTGATAATCGTCAGGATTATCACACGGAATGTTTATGAGCACACGTTCGGGGTCCCAGAGATGCATGCCAAGCTACTGAATCCCGTAAGGGTAAGAGGTTCCCACTTACATTGCATTTCCTGCATGAGCCTAGTCAGAAGTCTAGGGATCATCTAGTATGGACGTGTGGTCATATTTCTACCATCACCCATCGTCCAGTCTGTTAGAACATTCCGTCACTTTCTTCAGAGAGCTGCTGATAAATAATAACATCTAGGGACTGCAGTATGCTGGTGGAACTGGGAGGCAGAAACAATATCCTGCTAGTTTTACGACTAGGAATGAGACTTTTGGATAGTCATGCAGGAGTGGATCTACCATGAAACTAATGAAACTAATCTCCAGGGGCCCCTAATCCCGGAGGGGCCCCAGAAGTGACTTTAGTCCACATTGCTTAAAATTTTTGGGTCTACTGTATGAGTTTTTTTTTTAATAATAATATTAATAATAAGTGTAATTCAACACAAAACAATGGTTAAAATAAAAATTAAAAGTTATTAAAGTATCAGATAGGTTAGCCGTTGTTGTTTGCAAACATGTAGGTCCGCCACTGAGCATGTGGTATTGCGGCTGCTTGATCTAAACATTCAGAACCATGACTCTGAACACGTCAGAACTGAACCAGACACGTTTAGTGCGCCTTCAGGCGGTCCTCCAAGCAACCAAAATGTATTCAATTAGTCAGCACAAACACAATAGGTAGAACCTGTTGCAGCTCCAGTCAGTCAGAACCTTCAGTCCTAACTCCTGTCATTATTACACTCCCCTTCCTTCTCACCCCTCCCCTCCCCTCCCACCCTACTTTCCTCTCCTCTACCTTTTATACCCAAGTTCCTTTCCATCCTCTCCGTGGCCCCCTGACCCCCGCGGCCACCCCTCAAAACGCATCCCCCCATGCCACCCCATCGACACGAACCCCACGCCATCATCCCCTCAAGGCTTCCCCTCGCAACAAGTCGCTGTTAAAGACAGTACGCATCATCACCCGGGTAACACTTTTTCCCCTCAGAGCTATCCCCCCTCACACCAACACTTAAGACTCTTTCATCCCCCTCTTTCCCTCGCCCCACTCGCCTTCTCTCTCTCCGTTATCTCCTAGGCAACAGCTTCAGGGAATCAGGTGTCGTGTGTGGCAAGAGGAGATCCGATTCCTTTCTTAAAAGAGGGGAGTTACGGGTCTTAATGACGTGAGAGGAGGAATAAGAGGTGAGGGGGGACGTAAGGGGACGGGTGAGGGGAAAACATAAAGGGATGGGTGAGGGGAAGACACAAGGGGATGGGTGAGGGAAGACACAAGGGGACGGGTGAAGGGAAGACACAAGGGGACAGGTGAGGGGAAGACACAAGGGTACGGGTGAGGGTAAGACACAAGGGGACGGGCGAGGGGAAGACACAAGGGGACGGGTGAGGAAAAGACACAAGGGGACGGGTGAGGAGAAGACACAAGGGGACGGTTGAGGGGAAGACACAAGGGGACGGGTGAGGGGAAGACACAAGACACAAGGGGATGGGTGCTGGGAAGACACAAGGGGATGGGTGAGGGTAAGACACATGGGAACGGGAGAGGGGAAGACACAAGGGGACGGGTGAGGAGAAGACACAAGGGGACGGGTGAGGAGAAGACACAAGGGGGCGGGGGAGGGGAAGACACAAGGGGACGGGTGAGGGGAAGACACAAGGGGATGGGTGAGGGAAGACACATGGGGGTGGGTGAGGGGAAGACACTAGGGGACGGGCGAGGGAAGACACAAGGGGACGGGTGAGGGGAAGACACAAGGGGACGGGTGAGGGGAAGACACAAGGGGTCGGGTGAGGGGAAGACACAAGGGGATGGGTGATCGGAAGACACAAGGGGATGAGTGAGGGGAAGACACAAGGGGACGGGTGAGGGGAAGACACAAGGGGAGGGATGAGGGAAGACACATGGGGTGGGTGAGGGTAAGACACAATGGGACGAGTGAGGGAAGACACAAGGGGACGGGTGAGGGGAAGACACAAGGGGACGGGTGAGGGGAAGACACAAGGGGTTGGGTGAGGGGAAAACACAAGGGGATGGGTGATAGGAAGACGCAAGGGGATGGGTGAGGGGAAGACACAAGGGGACGGGGGAGGGGAAGACACAAGGGGAGGGATGAGAGAAGACACATGGGGGTAGGTGAGGGGAAGACACAAGAGGACGGGTGACGGAAAGACACAAGGGGACGGGTGAGGGGAAGACACAAGGGGTCGGCTGAGGGGAAGACACAAGGGGATGGGTGATAGGAAGACATAAGGGATGGGTGAGGGGAAGACACAAGGGGACGGGTGAGGGGAAGACACAAGGGGACGGGTGAGGGGAAGACACAAGGGGATGGGTGAGGGGAAGACACAAGGGGACGGGTGAAGGGAAGACACAAGAAGACGGGTGAGGGAAGACACAAGGGGATGGGTCAGATAAAGACACAAGGGGACAGGTGAGGGGAAGACACAAGGGGATGGGTGAGGGGAAGACACAAGGGTACGGGTGAGGGGAAGACACAAGGGGACGGGTGAGGGGAAGACACAAGGGGACGAGTGAGGGGAAGACACAAGGGGACGGCTGAGGGAAGACACAAGGGGATTGGTGAGATAAAGACACAAGGGGACAGGTGAGGGGAAGACACAAGGGCATGGGTGAGGGAAGACACAAGGGGACGGGTGAGGGGAAGACACAAGGGGACGGGTGAGGAGAAGGCACAAAGAGACGGGTGAGGGGAAGACAAAAGGGAACGGGTGGGGAGAAGTCACAAGGGGACTGGTGAGGGGAAGACACAAGGGGACGGGTGAGGGGAAGACACAAGGGGACGGGTGAGGAGGAGTCACAAGGGGACTGGTGAGGGGAAGACACAAGGGGACGGGTGAGGGGAAGTCACAAGGGGACGGGTGAGGAGAAGTCACAAGGGTCGGGTGAGGGGAAGACATAAGGGGACGGGTGAGGGGAAGTCACAAGGGGGCGGTTGAGGGGAAGACACAAGGGGACGGGTGAGGGGAAGACACAAGGGGACAGGTGAGGGGAAGTCACAAGGGGACGGGTGAGGGGAAGACACAAGGGGATGGGTGAGGGGAAGACACAAGGGGACGGGTGAGGGGAAGACACAAGGGGACGGGTGAGGGGAAGACACAAGGGGGCGGGTGAGGGGAAGACATAAGGGGACGGGTGAGGGGAAGACACAAGGGGACGGGTGAGGGGAAGACACAAGGCGACGGGTGAGGGGAAGACACAAGGGGAGGGGTGAGGGGAAGACACAAGGGGACGGGTGAGGGAAGACACAAGGGGACGGGTGAGGGGAAGACACAAGGGGACGGGTGAGGGGAAGACACAAGGAGACGGGTGAGGGGAAGACACAAGGGGACGGGTGAGGGTAAGACACAAGGGGACGGGTGAGGGGAAGACACAATGGGACGGGTGAGGGGAAGACACAAGGGGACGGGTGAGGGGAAGACACAAAAGGACGGGTGAGGGGAAGACACAAAAGGACGGGTGAGGGGAAGACACAAAAGGACGAGTGAGGGGAAGACACAAGGGGACGGGTGAGGGGAAGACACAAGGGGACGGGTGAGGGGAAGACACAAGGGGACGGGTGAGGGGAAGACACAAGAAGACGGGTGAAGGGAAGACACAAGGGAAGGAAACATAGCCTCAACACACACACCATCAACACACACCATCAACACACACCATCAACACACACCATCAACACACACCATCAACACACACCATCAACACACACCATCAACACACACCATCAACACACACCATCAACACACACCATCAACACACACCATCAACACACACCATCAACACACACCATCAACACACACCATCAACACACACACAATCAACACACACCATCAACACACACCATCAACACACACCATCAACACACACACACCATCAACACACACACCATCAACACACACACCATTAACACACATCATCAACACACACCATCAACACACACACCATCAACACACACCGTCAACACACACCATCAACACACACCATCAACACACACCATCAACACACACACCATCAACACACACCGTCAACACACACCATCAACACACACCATCAACACACACCATCAACACACACACCATCAACACACACCGTCAACACACACCATCAACACACACCATCAACACACACCATCAACACACACACCATCAACACACACACCATCAACACACACACCATTAACACACACCATCAACACACACCATCAACACACACATCATCAACACACACCATCAACACACACCATCAACACACACACCACCAACACACACCATCAACACACACACCATCAACACACACCATCAACACACACACCATCAACACACACCATCAACACACACACCATCAACACACACCATCAACACTCACCATCAACACACACCATCAACACACACACCATCAACAGACACACCATCAACACACACCATCAACACACACCAGCAACACACACCATCAACACACACACCATCAACATACATTAACACACACACCATCAACATACATTAACACACACACCATCAACATACATTAACACACACACCATCAACATACATTAACACACACACCATCAACATACATTAACACACACACCATCAACATACATTAACACACACACCATCAACATACACACCATCAACACACACCATCAACACACACCATCAACACACACCATCAACACACACACCATCAACACACACCATCAACACACACACCATCAACAGACACACCATCAACACACACCATCAACACACACCATCAACACACACCATCAACACACACACCATCAACACACACCATCAACACACACACCATCAACACATACCATCAACACACACCATCAACACACACACCATCAACACACACCATCAACACACACACCATCAACACACACCATCAACGCACACACCATCAACACACACACCATCAACACACACACCATCAACACACACCATCAACACACACCATCAACACACACACTATCAACACATACACCATCAACACACACCATCAACACACACCATCAACACACACACCATGTACACACACCATCAACACACACACCATCAACACACACCATCAACACACACACCATCAACACACACACCATCAACACACACCATCAACACACACTATCAACACACGCCATCAACACACACCATCAACACACACCATCAACACACACACCATCAACACACACCATCAACAATCAACACACACCATCAACACACACCATCAACACACACCATCAACACACACACACCATCAACACACACACCATCAACACACACACCATCAACACACACCATCAACACACACCATCAACACACACCATCAACACACACACCATCAACACACACACCATCAACACACACCATCAACACATACCATCAACACACACCATCAACACACACACCATCAACACACACCATCAACACACACCATCAACAATCAACACACACCATCAACACACACCATCAACACACACCATCAACACACACCATCAACACACACCATCAACACACACCATCAACACACATACCATCAACACACACCATCAACACACACACCATCAACACACACCATCAACACACACACCATCAACACACACCATCAACACACACACCATCAACACACACCATCAACACACTCACCATCAACACACACACCATCAACACACACACCATCAACACACACCATCAACACACACCATCAACACACACCATCAACACACACCATCAACACACACCATCAACACACACCATCAACACACACACCATCAACACACACACCATCAACACACACCATCATCAACACACACCATCAACACACACACCATCAACACACACACCATCAACACACACACCATCAACACACACACCATCAACACACACCATCAACACACACACCATCAACACACACACCATCAAAACACACCATCAGCACACACACTGTCAACACACACCATCAACACACACCATCAACACACACACCATCAACACACACACCATCAACACACACCATCAACACACACACCATCAACACACACACCATCAACACACACCATCAACACACACCATCAACACACACCATCAACACACACCGTCAACACACACCATCAACACACACCATCAACACACACACCATCAACACACACACCATCAACACACACCATCAACACACACCATCAACACACACCATCAACACACACCATCAACACACACCATCAACCCACACCATCAACACACACCATCAACACACACCATCAACACACACCATCAACACACACACCATCAACACATACCATCAACACACACCATCAACATACACCATCAACACACACCATCAACACACACTATCAACACACACCATCAACACACACCATCAACACACACCATCAACACACACCATCAACACACACCATCAACACACACAATCAACACACACCATCAACACATACCATCAACACAAACCATCAACACACACACCATCAACACATACCATCAACACACACCATCAACACACACCATCAACACACACCATCAACACACACCATCAACACACACAATCAACACACACCATCAACACACACCATCAACACAAACCATCAACACACACACCATCAACACATACCATCAACATACACCATCAACACACACCATCAACACACACCATCAACACACACCATCAACACACACCATCAACACACACCATCAACACACACCATCAACACACACCATCAACACACACCATCAACACACACAATCAACAAACACCATCAACACACACCATCAACACACACCATGAACATACACACCATCAACACACACCATCAACGCACACCATCAACACACACCATCAACCCACACCATCAACACACACGATCAACACACACACCATCAACACACACCATCAACACACACCATCAACACACACCATCAACACACACCATCAACACACACCATCAACACACACCATCAACAATCAACACACACCATCAACAATCAACACACACCATCAACACACACCATCAACACACACCATCAACACACACCATCAACACACACAATCAACACACACCATCAACACACACCATCAACACACACCATCAACACACACCATCAACACACACCATCAACACACACCATCAACACACACCATCAACACACACCATCAACACACACCATCAACACACACCATCAACACACACCATCAACACACACCATCAACACACACCATCAACAATCAACACACACCATCAATACACACCATCAACACACACCATCAACACACACCATCAACACACACAATCAACAAACACCATCAACACACACCATCAACACACACCATCAACACACACACCATCAACACACACCATCAACGCACACCATCAACACACACCATCAACACACACCATCAACACACACCATCAACACACACCATCAACACACACCATCAACACACACCATCAACACACACCATCAACACACACCATCAACGCACACCATCAACACACACCATCAACGCATACCATCAACACACACCATCAACGCACACCATCAACACACACCATCAACACACACCATCAACACACACACCATCAACACACACCATCAACACACACCATCAACACACACCATCAACACACCATCAACACACACCATCAACACACACCATCAACACACACCATCAACACACACCAACAACACACACCATCAACACACACCATCAACACACTCACCATCAACACACACCATCAACACACACCATCAACACACACACCATCAACACACACCATCAACACACACACCATCAACACACACCATCAACACACACCAACAACACACACCATCAACACTCACCATCAACACACACACCATCAACACACACCATCAACGCACACCATCAACACACACACCATCAACACACACCATCAATACACACACCATCAACACACACCATCAACACACACCATCAACACACACACCATCAACACACACCATCAACACACACATCATCAACACACACCATCAACACACACCATCAACACACACCATCAACACACACAATATCAACACACACCATCAACACACTCACCATCAACACACACACCATCAACACACACCATCAACACACACACCATCAACACACATCAACACACACCATCAACACACACACCATCAACACACACACCATCAACACACTCACCATCAACACACACCATCAACACACACCATCAACACACACACCATCAACACACACAATATCAACACACACCATCAACACACTCACCATCAACACACACCATCAACACGCACCATCAATACACACCATCAACACACACCATCAAAACACACCATCAACACACACAATATCAACACACACCATCAACACACTCACCATCAACACACACCATCAACACACACACCATCAACACACTCACCATCAACACACACCATCAACACACACCATCAACACACACACCATCAACACACACAATATCAACACACACCATCAACACACCACCATCAACACACACCATCAACACACACCATCAACACACACCATCAACACACACCATCAAAACACACCATCAACACACACAATATCAACACACACCATCAACACACTCACCATCAACACACACCATCAACACACACCATCAACACACACACTATCAACACACACCATCAACACACACACCATCAACACACACCATCAACACACACACCATCAACACACACCATCAACACACACCATCAACACACACCATCAACACACACCATCAACACACACACCATCAACACACACAATCAACACACACACCATCAACACACACACCATCAACACACACCATCAACACACACCATCAACACACACACCATCAACACACACACCATCAACACACACCATCAACACACACACCATCAACACACACAATCAACACACACACCATCAACACACACAATCAACACACACCATCAACACACACCATCAACACACACCATCAACACACACCATCAACACACACCATCAACACACACCATCAACACACACCATCAACACACACCATCAACACACACCATCAACACACACCATCAACACACACACCATCAACACACACAATCAACACACACACCATCAACACACACCATCAACACACACCATCAACACACACCATCAACACACACCATCAACACACACCATCAACACACACCATCAACACACACCATCAACACACACCATCAACACACACCATCAACACACACCATCAACACACACCATCAACACACACCATCAACACACACACCATCAACACACACACCATCAACACACACCATCAACACACACCATCAACACACACCATCAACACACACCATCAACACACACCATCAACACACACCATCAACACACACCATCAACACACACCATCAACACACACCATCAACACACACCATCAACACACACACCATCAACACACACCATCAACACACACCATCAACACACACCATCAACACACACCATCAACACACACCATCAACACACACCATCAACACACACCATCAACACACACCATCAACACACACCATCAACACACACCATCAACACACACCATCAACACACACCATCAACACACACCATCAACACACTAACACACACCATCAACACACTAACACACACCATCAACACACTAACACACACCATCAACACACACCATCAACACACACCATCAACACACTAACACACACCATCAACACACACCATCAACACACACCATCAACACACACCATCAACACACACCATCAACACACACCATCAACACACAACAACATACTCTATTATGAACTAAATTATTATTTTTTCCTATTTTTTAACGTTAGTCGAAATTAACAGACACTCGTCTGGTTCCCCCACCCCCTTCCTTCCTTCCTTCCTTCCTTCCTTCCTTCCTTCCTTCCTTCCTTCCTTCCTTCCTTCCTCCCTTCCTTCCTTCCTTCCTTCCTTCCTGCTTCCCTTCCTTCCTTCCTCCCTTCCTTCCTTCCTTCCTTCCTTCCTTCCTTCCTTCCTTCCTCCCTTCCTTCCTTCCTTGCTTCCTTCCTTCCTCCCTTCCTTCCTTTCTTCCTTCCTCCCTTCCTTCGTTCGTTCCTTCCTTCCTTCCTCCCTTCCTTCCTTCCTCCCTTCCTTCCTTCCTTCCTTCCTTCCTTCCTTCCTTCCTTCCTCCCTTCCTTCCTTCCTTCCTCCCTTCCTTCCTTCCTTCCTTCCTTCCTTCCTTCCTTCCTTTCTTCCTTTCCTTCCTTTCTTCCTTCCTCCCTTCCTTCCTTCCTTCCTTCCTTCCTTCCTTCCTTCCTTCCTTCCTCCCTTCCTTCCTTCCTTCCTTCCTTCCTTCCTTCCTTCCTCCATTCCTTCCTTCCTTCCCACTCTCCCTCACCCGTGACTGATCCTACTATCATGATGCCCACTCTCCCTCGGCCCTGATTGATCCTACTATCATGATGCCCCCTCTCCCTCACCCCTGACTGATCCTACTATCATGATGCCCACTCTTCCTCACCCCTGACTGATCCTACTATTATGATGCCCACTCTCCCTCAACCCTGACTGATCCTACTATCATGATGCCCACTCTCCCTCACCCCTGACTGATCCTACTATCATGATGCCCACTCTCTCTCATCGCTGACTGATCCTACTATCATGATGCCCACTCTCGCTCACCCCTGACTGATCCTACTATCATGATGCCCACTCTCCCTCGGCCCTGACTGATCCTACTATCATGATGCCCACTCTCCTTCACCCCTGACTGATTCTACTATCATGATGCCCACTCTCCCTCAGCCCTGGCTGATCCTTCTATCATGATGCCCACTCTTCCTCACCCCTGACTGATCCTACTATCATGATGCCCACTCTCCCTCACCCCTGACTGATCCTACTATCATGATGCCCACTCTCCCTCACCCCTGGCTGATCCTTCTATCATGATGCCCACTCTCCCTCACCCCTGACTGATCCTACTATCATGATGCCCACTATCCCTCAACCCTGACTGATCCTACTATCATGATGCCCACTCTTCCTCACCTCTGACTGATCCTACTATCATGATGCCCACTCTCCCTCAACCCTGACTGATCCTACTATCATGATGCCCACTCTCCCTCACCCATGACTGATCCTACTATCATGATGCCCACTCTCCCTCAACCCTGACTGATCCTACTATCATGATGCCCACTCTCCCTCACCCATGACTGATCCTACTATCATGATGCCCACTCTTCCTCACCCCTGACTGATCCTACTATCATGATGCCCACTCTCCCTCAACCCTGACTGATCCTACTATCATGATGCCCACTCTCCCTCACCCCTGATCCTACTATCATGATGCCCACTCTCCCTCACTGACTGATCCTACTATCATGATGCCCACTCTCCCTCAACCCTGACTGATCCTACTATCATGATGCCCACTCTCCCTCACCCCTGACTGATCCTACTATCATGATGCCCACTCTCCCTCACCCCTGACTGATCCTACTATCATGATGCCCACTCTCCCTCAACCCTGACTGATCCTACTATCATGATGCCCACTCTCCCTCACCCCTGACTGATCCTACTATCATGATGCCCACTCTCCCTCACCCCTGACTGATCCTACTATCATGATGCCCACTCTCCCTCAACCCTGACTGATCCTACTATCATGATGCCCACTCTTCCTCACCCCTGACTGATCCTACTATCATGATGCCCACTCTTCCTCACCCCTGACTGATCCTACTATCATGATGCCCACTCTTCCTCACCCCTGACTGATCCTACTATCATGATGCCCACTCTCCCTCACCCGTGACTGATCCTACTATCGTGATGTCCACTCTCCCTCAACCATGACTGATCCTACTATCATGATGCCCACTCTCCCTCACCCCTGACTGATCCTACTATCATGATGCTCACTCTCCCTCACCCCTGACTGTTCCTACTATCACGATGCCCACTCTCTCTCACCCCTGACTGATCCTACTATCGTGATGTCCACTCTCCCTCAACCATGACTGATCCTACTATCATGATGCCCACTCTCCCTCACCCCTGACTGATCCTACTATCATGATGCTCACTCTCCCTCACCCCTGACTGTTCCTACTATCATGACGCCCACTCTCCCTCAACCATGACTGATCCTACTATCATGATGCCCACTCTTCCTTACCCCTGACTGATCCTACTATCATGATGTCCACTCTTCCTCACCCCTGACTGATCCTACTATCATGATGCCCACTCTTCCTCACCCCTGACTGATCCTACTATCATGATGCCCACTCTTCCTCACCCCTGACTGATCCTACTATCATGATGCCCACTCTTCCTTACCCCTGACTGATCCTACTATCATGATGCCCACTCTTCCTTACCCCTGACTGATCCTACTATCATGATGCCCACTCTTCCTTACCCCTGACTGATCCTACTATCATGATGCCCACTCTCCCTCACCCCTGACTGATCCTACTATCATGATGCCCACTCTCCCTCACCCCTGACTGATCCTACTATCATGATGTCCACTCTCCCTCACCCCTGACTGATCCTACTATCATGATGTCCACTCTCCCTCACCCCTGACTGATCCTACTATCATGATGTCCACTCTCCCTCACCCCTGACTGATCCTACTATCATGATGTCCACTCTCCCTCACCCCTGACTGATCCTACTATCATGATGCCCACTCTTCCTTACCCCTGACTGATCCTACTATCATGATGCCCACTCTCCCTCACCCCTGACTGATCCTACTATCATGATGTCCACTCTCCCTCACCCCTGACTGATCCTACTATCATGATGTCCACTCTCCCTCACCCCTGACTGATCCTACTATCATGATGCCCACTCTTCCTCACCCCTGACTGATCCTACTATCATGATGCCCACTCTCCCTCACCCCTGACTGATCCTACTATCATGATGCCCACTCTCCCTCACCCCTGACTGATCCTACTATCATGATGTCCACTCTCCCTCACCCCTGACTGATCCTACTATCATGATGTCCACTCTCCCTCACCCCTGACTGATCCTACTATCATGATGTCCACTCTCCCTCACCCCTGACTGATCCTACTATCATGATGCCCACTCTTCCTCACCCCTGACTGATCCTACTATCATGATGCCCACTCTCCCTCACCCCTGACTGATCCTACTATCATGATGTCCACTCTCCCTCACCCCTGACTGATCCTACTATCATGATGTCCACTCTCCCTCACCCCTGACTGATCCTACTATCATGATGTCCACTCTCCCTCACCCCTGACTGATCCTACTATCATGATGTCCACTCTCCCTCACCCCTGACTGATCCTACTATCATGATGTCCACTCTCCCTCACCCCTGACTGATCCTACTATCATGATGCCCACTCTTCCTCACCCCTGACTGATCCTACTATCATGATGCCCACTCTCCCTCACCCCTGACTGATCCTACTATCATGATGTCCACTCTCCCTCACCCCTGACTGATCCTACTATCATGATGTCCACTCTCCCTCACCCCTGACTGATCCTACTATCATGATGTCCACTCTCCCTCACCCCTGACTGATCCTACTATCATGATGTCCACTCTCCCTCACCCCTGACTGATCCTACTATCATGATGTCCACTCTCCCTCACCCCTGACTGATCCTACTATCATGATGCCCACTCTTCCTCACCCCTGACTGATCCTACTATCATGATGCCCACTCTTCCTTACCCCTGACTGATCCTACTATCATGATGCCCACTCTTCCTTACCCCTGACTGATCCTACTATCATGATGTCCACTCTCCCTCACCCCTGACTGATCCTACTATCATGATGCCCACTCTTCCTCACCCCTGACTGATCCTACTATCATGATGCCCACTCTTCCTCACCCCTGACTGATCCTACTATCATGATGCCCACTCTTCCTTACCCCTGACTGATCCTACTATCATGATGCCCACTCTTCCTCACCCCTGACTGATCCTACTATCATGATGCCCACTCTTCCTCACCCCTGACTGATCCTACTATCATGATGCCCACTCTTCCTCACCCCTGACTGATCCTACTATCATGATGCCCACTCTTCCTTACCCCTGACTGATCCTACTATCATGATGCCCACTCTTCCTCACCCCTGACTAATCCTACTATCATGATGCCCACTCTTCCTCACCCCTGACTGATCCTACTATCATGATGCCCACTCTTCCTTACCCCTGACTGATCCTACTATCATGATGCCCACTCTTCCTTACCCCTGACTGATCCTACTATCATGATGCCCACTCTTCCTCACCCCTGACTGATCCTACTATCATGATGTCCACTCTCCCTCACCCCTGACTGATCCTACTATCATGATGCCCACTCTCCCTCACCCCTGACTGATCCTACTATCATGATGCCCACTCTTCCTTACCCCTGACTGATCCTACTATCATGATGTCCACTCTCCCTCACCCCTGACTGATCCTACTATCATGATGTCCACTCTCCCTCACCCCTGACTGATCCTACTATCATGATGTCCACTCTCCCTCACCCCTGACTGATCCTACTATCATGATGTCCACTCTCCCTCACCCCTGACTGATCCTACTATCATGATGCCCACTCTTCCTCACCCCTGACTGATCCTACTATCATGATGTCCACTCTCCCTCACCCCTGACTGATCCTACTATCATGATGCCCACTCTTCCTTACCCCTGACTGATCCTACTATCATGATGCCCACTCTTCCTCACCCCTGACTGATCCTACTATCATGATGTCCACTCTCCCTCACCCCTGACTGATCCTACTATCATGATGTCCACTCTCCCTCACCCCTGACTGATCCTACTATCATGATGTCCACTCTCCCTCACCCCTGACTGATCCTACTATCATGATGCCCACTCTTCCTCACCCCTGACTGATCCTACTATCATGATGCCCACTCTTCCTTACCCCTGACTGATCCTACTATCATGATGCCCACTCTTCCTCACCCCTGACTGATCCTACTATCATGATGCCCACTCTTCCTTACCCCTGACTGATCCTACTATCATGATGCCCACTCTTCCTCACCCCTGACTGATCCTACTATCATGATGCCCACTCTTCCTCACCCCTGACTGATCCTACTATCATGATGCCCACTCTTCCTTACCCCTGACTGATCCTACTATCATGATGTCCACTCTCCCTCACCCCTGACTGATCCTACTATCATGATGCCCACTCTCCCTCACCCCTGACTGATCCTACTATCATGATGTCCACTCTCCCTCACCCCTGACTGATCCTACTATCATGATGTCCACTCTCCCTCACCCCTGACTGATCCTACTATCATGATGTCCACTCTCCCTCACCCCTGACTGATCCTACTATCATGATGTCCACTCTCCCTCACCCGTGACTGATCCTACTATCATGATGTCCACTCTCCCTCACCCCTGACTGATCCTACTATCATGATGTCCACTCTCCCTCACCCGTGACTGATCCTACTATCATGATGTCCACTCTTCCTTACCCCTGACTGATCCTACTATCATGATGTCCACTCTCCCTCACCCGTGACTGATCCTACTATCATGATGTCCACTCTCCCTCACCCGTGACTGATCCTACTATCATGATGTCCACTCTCCCTCACCCGTGACTGATCCTACTATCATGATGCCCACTCTCCCTCACCCCTGACTGATCCTACTATCATGATGTCCACTCTTCCTCAACCCTGACTGATCCTACTATCATGATGTCCACTCTTCCTCAACCCTGACTGATCCTACTATCATGATGCCCACTCTCCCTCACCCCTGACTGATCCTACTATCATGATGTCCACTCTTCCTCAACCCTGACTGATCCTACTATCATGATGCCCACTCTTCCTCAACCCTGACTGATCCTACTATCATGATGTCCACTCTTCCTCAACCCTGACTGATCCTACTATCATGATGTCCACTCTTCCTCAACCCTGACTGATCCTACTATCATGATGCCCACTCTCCCTCACCCCTGACTGATCCTACTATCATGATGCCCACTCTTCCTCACCCGTGACTGATCCTACTATCATGATGCCCACTCTCCCTCACCCCTGACTGATCCTACTATCATGATGCTCACTCTCCCTCACCCCTGACTGATCCTACTATCATGATGCCCACTCTCCCTCACCCCTGACTGATCCTACTATCATGATGCCCACTCTCCCTCACCCCTGACTGATCCTACTATCATGATGCCCACTCTCCCTCACCCCTGACTGATCCTACTATCATGATGCCCACTCTTCCTCACCCGTGACTGATCCTACTATCATGATGCCCACTCTCCCTCACCCCTGACTGATCCTACTATCATGATGCCCACTCTCCCTCACCCCTGACTGATCCTACTATCATGATGTCCACTCTTCCTCAACCCTGACTGATCCTACTATCATGATGCCCACTCTTCCTCAACCCTGACTGATCCTACTATCATGATGCCCACTCTCCCTCAACCCTGACTGATCCTACTATCATGATGCCCACTCTCCCTCACCCCTGACTGATCCTACTATCATGATGTCCACTCTTCCTCAACCCTGACTGATCCTACTATCATGATGCCCACTCTTCCTCAACCCTGACTGATCCTACTATCATGATGTCCACTCTTCCTCAACCCTGACTGATCCTACTATCATGATGTCCACTCTTCCTCAACCCTGACTGATCCTACTATCATGATGTTCATTCTTCTTCACCCATTGATGGATTACGACAGGCAAGTTATACTGTGCGATGGAATATGAGAGGTAACCCATCCTGTGTGATGAAATATGAGAGTGGTAACATAGCAACCTTTTGTTCACACTGTGTGACTATTATATACAATAGGGTAGCAGCACACTGCTGATGTGTCTAACTTTGTTTTAAAAATCCTTTGCAGTGTTCACCATCATCTGACAATGACAGTGTTCACCATCACTTGACAATAACAGTGTTCACCATCACAATAATAACAGTGTTCAAGGCTACTTGACTTGACAAAGTGATGAGGGTCAAGTCAGAACACTATGTCGTGGTTGTCAAGTCCTTGTGTCTGTCCCGCTGACCTGTCTGGCAATCAAGAGAGGTCAAGTGTAAAGTGACCTGGTTTGTGTTGGCAGTAGCCTGGCTCAGTGTCTGGTTTCTGGTGAAGTGACCCTGTCCAGTGACCTCTGACCTCGATTTCTATCTCTTTATATATATATACATACATATATATATATATATATATATATATATATATATATATATATATATATATATGTATATATATATATATATATATATATATATATATATATATATATATATATATATATATATATATATATATATATATATATATATATATATATATATATATATATATATAGTGAGTGATGGCACGTGACGAGATGTCAGAGTAGGTGCCTGTGACGAGTGGAGTTTCACAAGGGTCAATTCTAAGGCCGGTGCTGATTCTAGTATTATGTGAATGACATGGCGGAAGGGATACATTGTTTGCAGACGATGTGAAGCTAATGCTGAGAATTCATGTGGATGAGGATGAGATGGGATTACAAAGGGATTTGGAGAGGCCGTAAGCCTGGTCCAACAACTGGCTCCTGGAGGTTAACCCCACCAAATGCAAAGTAATGAAGATTTTGAAAGGTGAAAGAAGACCGCAGACAGACTGCAAACCTCACTCAAGGAAAAGGACCTTGGGGTGAGTATAATACCGAGCACATCTGAGGCACACATCAACCAAACAACTGCTGCACCTTACGGGTGCCTGGCAAACCTAAGAATAGCGTTTAGACACCTA
>NC_091305.1:12661801-12679301 GCF_038502225.1 Cherax quadricarinatus
TGCTGCACTTACAGTATGAGTGGTGCTGCACATACAGTATGAGTGGTGCTGCACTCACAGTAAGAGTGGTGCTGCATTCACAGTATGAGTGGTGCTGCAGTCACAATATGAGTCGTGCTGCACTCACAGTATGAGTGGTGCTGCACTCACAGTATGAGTGGTGCTGCACTCACAGTAAGAGTGGTGCTGCACTCACAGTAAGAGTGGTGCTGCACTCACAGTATGAGTGGTGCTGCACTCACAGTAAGAGTGGTGTTGCACTTACAGTAAGAGTGGTGCTGCACTTACAGTATGAGTGGTGCTGCACTCACAGTAAGAGTGGTGCTGCACTTACAGTATGAGTGGTGCTGCACTCACAGTATGAGTGGTGCTGCACTTACAGTATGAGTGGTGCTGCACTCACAGTATGAGTGGTGCTGCACTCACAGTATGAGTGGTGCTGCACTCACAGTATGAGTGGTGCTGCACTCACAGTATGAGTGGTGCTGCACTCACAGTATGAGTGGTGCTGCACTTACAGTATGAGTGGTGCTGCACTCACAGTATGAGTGGTGCTGCATTCACAGTAAGAGTGGTGCTGCACTTACAGTAAGAGTGGTGCTGCACTTACAGTATGAGTGGTGCTGCACTCACAGTATGAGTGGTGCTGCACTCACAGTATGAGTGGTGCTGCACTTACAGTAAGAGTGGTGCTGCACTTACAGTATGAGTGGTGCTGCACTCACAGTAAGAGTGGTGCTGCACTTACAGTATGAGTGGTGCTGCACTCACAGTATGAGTGGTGCTGCACTCGCAGTATGAGTGGTGCTGCACTCACAGTATGAGTAGTGCTGCACTCACAGTATGAGTGGTGCTGCACTTACAGTATGAGTGGTGCTGCACTCACAGTATGAGTGGTGCTGCACTCACAGTAAGAGTGGTGCTCCACTCACAGTAAGAGTGGTGCTCCACTCACAGTATGAGTGGTGCTGCACTTACAGTATGAGTGGTGCTGCACTCACAGTATGAGTGGTGCTGCACTCACAGTATGAGTGGTGCTGCACTCACAGTATGAGTGGTGCTGCACAATAACTTCCTCTCTGGAAGACACTAGATCAGTTTTCCACTGGGCGTCGTTCCCTTAGTCTGAAGTCAAGGTTCAATTTCACACACCAAAAAACGAAGGTTTCGTCTTCGTGTGCTCTGGAAATGTTAAAGGTATATTAACTTTGGATGATTTTATTGTTTAATTCATTAACTGAGTTTGGGATGACGGAGCTCCAATTCCTGGGCCCCTATAATTTATGCTTGGTTTCTGGGAATAGGATAACCATAAATTTTAGCGGTTTTGAGCCTTGGGGAACTCCGAAACTTGTGGGATTGTGAGTCTTGTGGGATTGTGAGTCTTGTGGGATTGTGAGTCTTGTGGGATTGTGACTTGTGGGATTGTGAACCTTAAGTTAATAATGTATGTACATATGTATGATAATCGCTTACCGTAAATGTATGGTTACTGTGGAAGGCCATTACAGCAACCAGTCACAGGTAGCAAATATACCATTGAGATATTAGGAACTACTTCTTGAGACTAAGGGTGGTCGGAAGGCGCAATTAAAAAAAATAATAGAAATTAAATGATCCAAGAATCTGGGAGAGCATTGAACTCTCCGACGGTCAATTAAGAGGCGGGGGCCAGGAGCTGAGCCATGAGAGAGGACCCTCGGTGAGTTCACTCACCCAGTCATCTTAATTAAGTGAGTTGTAATAGTCTACTCTCTGAGCCTCTCCCTGACATACATAACATTGCCTCTACTGTTGATAATATCACTCTCTCTCTCTCTCTCTCTCTCTCTCTCTCTCTCTCTCTCTCTCTCTCTCTCTCTCTCAGTATTATTATTAATATTACTTAATTATTAATACTTAAGGTTTCAGTAGGATTGTGGATGAAAGTTTCAATCACGTATTTTACAAGCTGTAATGTAAGCATTGTAATGTATGGTACAATAATGTATTGTATTGTATTGTAATGTATGGTACAATAATGTATTGTATTGTATTGTAATGTACTGTATTGTATAGTATTGTAATGTATCGTAATGTATAATACTATATTGTAGTGTAGTGTAAAGCTTAAACCATAGGCTTTATTTTATTACTAAAGTTTCTCAACACTGATGGACTCCAGTGATGTACTGAGGCAGACACTCACTACCGACACGGTTCCACACACATACAAAACAAAAGATTCCCAAGTATTGCGCAAGTGTCTCATTCACCAACTTGTTGGTTTTCTGAACCAGTTATACAACAATTCATATCTGCATTAAAAACAAGATGATGTTATTTATGCATGTTGACTTGACTCCGTCTTACATCTGTGAACCAACTCGCAGCCTCTTTAACCTCAGCAAGTCAATGAGATTCGTAAGTAAATTGATGACGACAATCCACAGTCAATTCTGCGACTGACAACTACGAAATTTGATCCCAACGTAAGAATTAAAACTGGTTTCCTAATTTGAGATGAAAAAAAAAAACGAAGACTCGGACTGCGAAAGTTGCAATGTTTATTGTTGAGGATTCGTGATCCAACTGTATAGTTGACTGTTGCAATGGAATGAAGATTACGCATTGTAGATTTAGTAGTAAAACTTTCGCTTCATTAAAATATGATATCTTAGTCGGAGGATACTCCTAAAAATTTATGAGGGCGGTTTTCGAAAGGGAATTTATGTAGCGGCCTTCCATGGCTGGCGGGCAGGCTTGTGAGACCTGTTTGTGTCATCTTGTTTTGTCTACTGTGTTTGCAGCGGTCCAGTAAGTCCTCTTTATTATTAGACTGTATTTGTTCTGTGGGAACTGCTGCCCATCGTTACACTGTCAGTGTCATCCGTCTGTGGTTCCTCGAGTAACGAAGACTGTGATCTGAAAGTCTATTAACACTTGTGTGTTGGTCGGCCGACATGTTGGATGCTTTCCCAAGGCCATATTTTTTTTATTTATCTAGTGAGTAAATAATGCGCATCCTCTGTGAGTAGCCCATTGTAAGACGGTCCGTGCTCTCTGAGTGGTTTATTTGTAAACAAAGAAGCCAGACAGTGACTGAGAGTTGTACATCTCAGTGCTTGTACACAGTGATGTATGTGCCTCTCAGTTTATGTATTCCCTCCCCCCTCCCGAGAGGTGTTCATTTCTCGGTGTACATTCATCAAGAGGTTTGTATTGCTAAGTGTGCACACAAAGAAGTGTAAATTGTTCAGAATACACAAACTTGCAGTGTACATACATCAAGGACTCCAGTGAAAATACGTCACTTCGTCTCACTCTTCTTTGGGTTACCCTGGGTAGTTTACACATATGATATGTATGATAATTGTGACCACTTAATTTTGTGTAATTTACTTATGTGTACCTGTACCTAAATAAACTTACTAAAAGTGGTGTGTATCTCTTAGTACGCATACACCAAAATATATATCGCTCATTATGAACAAATATGAAAGTAACTGTCTGTGTAAATACGCAGAGAAGCTGCATTTTTTTTCACAGTATATATGCAAACACAATTGTATAACACTGTTGATACACTGTTAGCTTGCTAAAATTATTTTTTCCCACCATGGTCACATTGTTGAGAGCGTCGCCGGCAGTGTCGCCGGCAGTGTCGCTGGCAGAGTGTCGCTGGCAGAGTGTCGCTGGCAGAGTGTCGCTGGCAGAGTGTCGCTGGCAGAGTGTCGCTGGCAGAGTATCGCTGGCAGAGTGTCGCTGGCAGAGTGTCGCTGGCAGAGTGTAGCTGGCAGAGTGTCGCCAGTAGAGTGTCGCGATCCACTAACTGGATTCATTAATTAAATCCAGTTTGCGTATTCTGGAGAGACGCGTCACTGCTACACTTCCCACAACATTCCCAACACACTCCTCACCCTTTCTTGTCCAAAATCGCTCTTATCTAAGGCAAGAATATGATACCTTATACCACACTGCAGCTATCACATAACTTGCACAACAAAGAAGATATATATATATATATATATATACATATATATATATATATATATATATATATATATATATATATATATATATATATATATATATATATATATATATATATATATTTTGGGGGGGGGAGGGTACTATTTTGAGCTCCGAGGTTGATATCGTCAATAGCTTGTCAGCTATTTGGACTGTGTGGTGTGAATGACAGACGCAAGCGAAACTCTGTCGTTATTCCCCCTTCTTGATATTTATACACTGTTCCAGTTCCCATTATCGCCGTAGTGTACAGCTTGCATGGTTATGTGCGTGGTTATATGCGTGGTTATGTGCGTGGTTATGTGGTTGGTTATGTGCGTGGTTATGTGCCTAGTTATGTGCGTGGTTATGAGTCATAATAAACTTGACCATTGGAACAAACTAAAAACAAAAGTGTTGCGCCTTTAGTTTGAAGTATCATAACATTATGTGAGTGAGCAACACACTGATGTTTCTAGTTCCCATAAGATGGAAAAAACTAACCTGAGAGCAACAATTATAAAGAACTGCTTTTTCAGCTGATTTTTTCTGGTTTAGAGGTAATGGTGAATGTGGTGGTGGTGGTGATGATGGTTGATGGTGGTTGAGACGGCTGGTGGTGGTGGAGACGGCTGGTGGCGGTGGCGATGATGGCTGATGGTGGTACAGGCGGCTGGTGGTGGTGGAAATGGCAGGTGGTGGTGGTGCTAGTGGTGATGGCAAGTGGTGGTGGTGGTGGAGATGGCTGATGGTGGTGGTGGTGAGGGATTGTGGTGAGACAAATGGTGATGATAAAAGTCTGGTATTTCTGCATATGGCTGATGTTGTTCAGTGACGAAGTCTGGCAGCTGGTCTACTGGTCACCACCTGCCTCTCCGTCTCCTCCCTCTACGATGTCTTACCCTTCCTTCTTCTCTTCTTCCCTACCTTGTCTTCCTCTCCTCACCGTCCTTCACTCCTCTTCCTCTGCCTCCTGGTACAGGTGAAGGTCAGGTGGTGTTGTATAAACATGGCAGCTGAGGTCAGCCTCAACATTCATTCGAACACAAATCTTCAACACTTAACACAATGCAATATTAAACATGGAAACTTAAAAATAAATAAATTTGGACTATAAAAACAGTCAATGGAGACATAAATAACAGAATGAAGATATGTATGAGATGATGATGATGATGATAATAATAATAATAATAATAATAATAATAATAATAATAATAATAATAATAATAATAATAATAATAATAATAATAATAATAATAATAATAACTTTTGTTATATCTTTTTATTAAAACATCGACTGTGCCCTACCAAGGCAGGGTGGCCCAAAAAAAAAACTTTCATCATCATTCTCTCCATCACTGAATTGCCGGAGGTGCTTTACACTATTTTGTATCATCCATTAAAATCAGTTTTGTAACATCTATTAAAATTTGTATTGTAGAGTATGTTAAATGCTCGAGTATCCCCGCTGCCAGACGTTACCTTCATATTTATATAATTATTTTTTCTGTCAGTTAGCATCAGAAAAGTACATTGATTATCAGTACATGTAGAAAAACTATGTTGTATTTAGATTACTCTAACCTAAAATTATTAATATTTTTGTCGTCGACTTAAAGCACTCAGAAAGCGAAGCACGTAAACGATTTAGACAACGAACGTTGGGTTTTGATGAGAAGTCGCTAAGTTGGGAGCAACTTAAAAGGGTGTGGTGTGAGGCAAGTAGTGCAAGTACTGTATTCCACGCACGTCACATATAACCACTACACTGTTGTGAGAGAGGTGACTACACTGTTGTGAGGGAGGTGACTACACTGTTGTGAGGGAGGTGACTACACTGTTGTGAGGGAGGTGACTACACTGTTGTGAGGGAGGTGACTACACTGTTGTGAGGGAGGTGACTACACTGTTGTGAGGGAGGTGACTACACTGTTGTGAGGGAGGTGACTACACTGTTGTGAGAGAGGTGACTACACTGTTGTGAGGGAGGTGACTACACTGTTGTGAGGGAGGTGACTACACTGTTGTGAGGGAGGTGACTACACTGTTGTGAGGGAGGTGACTACACTGTTGTGAGGGAGGTGACTACACTGTTGTGAGGGAGGTGACTACACTGTTGTGAGGGAGGTGACTACACTGTTGTGAGGGAGGTGACTACACTGTTGTGAGAGAGGTGACTACACTGTTGTGAGGGAGGTGACTACACTGTTGTGAGGGAGGTGACTACACTGTTGTGAGGGAGGTGACTACACTGTTGTGAGGGAGGTGACTACACTGTTGTGAGGGAGGTGACTACACTGTTGTGAGGGAGGTGACTACACTGTTGTGAGGGAGGTGACTACACTGTTGTGAGGGAGGTGACTACACTGTTGTGAGGGAGGTGACTACACTGTTGTGAGAGAGGTGACTACACTGTTGTGAGGGAGGTGACTACACTGTTGTGAGGGAGGTGACTACACTGTTGTGAGGGAGGTGACTACACTGTTGTGAGGGAGGTGACTACACTGTTGTGAGGGAGGTGACTACACTGTTGTGAGGGAGGTGACTACACTGTTGTGAGGGAGGTGACTACACTGTTGTGAGGGAGGTGACTACACTGTTGTGAGGGAGGTGACTACACTGTTGTGAGAGAGGTGACTACACTGTTGTGAGGGAGGTGACTACACTGTTGTGAGGGAGGTGACTACACTGTTGTGAGGGAGGTGACTACACTGTTGTGAGGGAGGTGACTACACTGTTGTGAGGGAGGTGACTACACTGTTGTGAGGGAGGTGACTACACTGTTGTGAGGGAGGTGACTACACTGTTGTGAGGGAGGTGACTACACTGTTGTGAGGGAGGTGACTACACTGTTGTGAGAGAGGTGACTACACTGTTGTGAGGGAAGTGACTACACTGTTGTGAGAGAGGTGACTACACTGTCGTGAGGGAGGTGACTACACTGTTGTGAGAGAGGTGACTACACTGTTGTGAGGGAGGTGACTACACTGTTGTGAGGGAGGTGACTACACTGTTGTGAGGGAGGTGACTACACTGTTGTGAGGGAGGTGACTACACTGTTGTGAGAGAGGTGACTACACTGTTGTGAGGGAGGTGACTACACTGTTGTGAGGGAGGTGACTACACTGTTGTGAGGGAGGTGACTACACTGTTGTGAGGGAGGTGACTACACTGTTGTGAGGGAGGTGACTACACTGTTGTGAGGGAGGTGACTACACTGTTGTGAGAGAGGTGACTACACTGTTGTGAGGGAGGTGACTACACTGTTGTGAGGGAGGTGACTACACTGTTGTGAGAGAGGTGACTACACTGTTGTGAGGGAGGTGACTACACTGTTGTGAGAGAGGTGACTACACTGTTGTGAGGGACGTGACTACACTGTTGTGAGGGAGGTGACTACACTGTTGTGAGGGAGGTGACTACACTGTTGTGAGGGAGGTGACTACACTGTTGTGAGAGAGGTGACTACACTGTTGTGAGGGAGGTGACTACACTGTTGTGAGGGAGGTGACTACACTGTTGTGAGAGAGGTGACTACACTGTTGTGAGGGAGGTGACTACACTGTTGTGAGGGAGGTGAATACACTGTTGTGAGGGAGGTGACTACACTGTTGTGAGGGAGGTGACTACACTGTTGTGAGGGAGGTGACTACACTGTTGTGAGGGAGGTGACTACACTGTTGTGAGGGAGGTGACTACACTGTTGTGAGGGAGGTGACTACACTGTTGTGAGGGAGGTGACTACACTGTTGTGAGGGAGGTGACTACACTGTTGTGAGAGAGGTGACTACACTGTTATGTTGGAGGTTTGATGTAAATGGTTTACAAAAGCCAACAGGTTAAAGAATTAGACACCTGTGCAACTTCTGGGAATATTTAGTACTGAAACGTTACGCCAGCCAGTGGCGTCTTCAGTCCAGTACAAAGAAGAACGGTGGAAGATCAGGAGTTACCTGGAAGTTACCTGGAGGTTATTCCGGGAGTACGAGGTAATCCAGTGTCCAGGGTCCAAGACTGTTCAAAAGCCTCTCATCACACATAAAGGAGATTACCAATATACCCCTGGCTGTCTTCAAGAGAGAACTGAACATATACCTAAAATCAGTGCCTGATTAGCCTGGTTGTGGTTCGTACGTTGGACTGCATGCGGCCAGCAGTAACAGCCTGGTTGATCAGTCCCTGATCCATCAGGTCTGGTCGAAAACCTGGCCGCGGGGACGTTGATCCCCGGAACAACCTCCAAGTAGGAAGAGGGAGAGCGGGGATGAAGTTTCTTGGAGGGAGGGCAGGAAGCTGTACTAATACTGTTTATAACCATACCAGGAAGTGAGACGAACCACAGGGCAACACAATACAAGTAGAACACAACATCAACCACATTTTATCTCTCCCTTCCATCTCCTAATCTTCCTTCCTCCCTCCCTCTTCTCCTGAAATCTCACCCTTCCTTCCTTTCCCCCTTCCCATACTCTCTCCGTCCCTAAAACCTCCTCTTTCCCTGACCCCTTCCTATCCTTTCCTCCGTCCCTGACGTACGCGCCTGTCACTAAAAACAATGAGAATCCATTACTCCTTCAGACATAAGTGCAAGAGACCACCACGTCACGTGTAGATAGCTCTGTCCAGTGAACACCATGCTGACACTGGTGGCTCAGCTCAGCAGACTACAGGCTGCTGCAGTGCAGCAGCCTGTAAACGACACGAAGTTAACTAGTGTATGAAGACTAAGTAGGATTCTTTAGTACTTGAGTTTTAATTATAAAACCCAGTAAGATCATCGTAATACCTATTAAAAATGACCCGAATGGTGCTCAGAACAAAGGCTTGTCGTATATCTTGAGACTGGATATCCTCCCACATACTGATAACGAAGTCAAATCTGCTTGTGTCGGGCCGGAGGTGTAGTTACATCTGGGCATCCCCCATCCATTGGTAAAAACTATCCTGCTGAAAGATATTAACTCTGGTAGACGAGAAAACACAGATAATCTGAGACCTGAAAGTTATGTGTCTGAGCACCATAAAACGCCCACTAGGTTGTGTGACTTGGTGATGTCAGTTGACCGTTAGTCAGTAATGACGGTGAACCAGTGTGTCTCCTTATTACGTCATTCGACTATTACCCCACTGCTTTGCCCCTATAGGCCCGGGGCACTCAGCTGCCCGGAGGACTCAGCTGCCCCGGGGCACTAAGCTGCCCCGGGCATTCAGTAACTGCCCGGGGTATTCAGCAGCTGCCCGTTGCTACAGAGAGAAAGCGGAGTGGAGTAACAATCGAATGATGTCACAAGGAGATTAACCGGTTTGCCGTCATTACTGACTAACGGTCGACACTGTCAGTGACTGTCAGAATCAGGTTGGGCTATGGTCGTCTGTGGCAGGTGCAGGCAACCACAAGTGAGCCTCCCATCTCTGCCTCTTGTACATCTAAGTTCTGAAACAAGAGGCATAAGTAGGAGGTTCGCCACTGCTGTCCCGGTGGCCCAGGTCTTTTCCAGAAGGGGCATACGACCTTCATTTTTATATACTAGGGTGTCCGGGCCTCAGTGACCATTGCATGAAATCGTCATCAGAGCTGTGTAATGTTGCAACATTACACAGCTCCTGGTGATGCACCGAGAAGTGTGAAATATAAATATAAATATATATATATATATATATATATATATATATATATATATATATATATATATATATATATATATATATATATATATATATATATATATATATATATATATACATATATCAAACACTGATCTCTGGCTGAAGGAGACTCAAACCTACGAACCTTAGGACAAGGTACGCAGTGCTTTACCAATCTACCCACACTGGACAATACCTTGGCGTGTAGCATGAGCTACACGTGTAGCTCATGCTACATGCCAAGGTATTGGTCCAGTGTGGGTAGATTGGTAAAGCACTGCGTACCTTGTCCTAAGGTTCGTAGGTTCGAATCTCCTTCAGCCAGAGATCAGTGTTTGTGTATATTTCGCATGCTCTCGCGAATTCCTTGCATATATATATATATATATATATATATATATATATCAGTAGTAGTACCAGTTCCTAGTAACCAGTTACCAGTAACTAGTGTACCAGTAGATGACTCACTACCAACCATCTGTGTGAATCACTGACTATTCATATTGCTGCTGACCATAGCAGGATTTCAAACACCCTCACCCATAGGCACTATGGGTCAGTCGTAGTTAGGCAGCAGAGAGAGACAGGTCGGCTGTTGGTGCTTCCCCATACCTTCCGTTATATTATACATACTACCAGCCTACGTGCGTATTCTTACCCCATCCACGTATTGAAAACCCACGCATTGTGCTCGACCCTTATCGATGGCATGCCCAAATTGATGACTTGATCATACCATTTTGGGGTTACCAGCTTGGATCCGAGATCTGCCATACTGCTGCAGAGTACAACATTCGAATTAAGTCCTTACAGGCCAGTGCATTTTCCAGTAGGGTACCCAAGCGGTCAGGCACTGATGATTCTGTCACTCCTGTCTGTGTTCCTGCAACTTCAGACTTGCAAGATAGTGTCCAGTTACCTCAAGTGTCCGAGGACGCTCTGACTACCTTGAGTGCTGAGCCTATCCCTGCAATGTCTGCTAGTTCAAGTAGTAGTTTCTCCACAGGGGACGCCTTGTCAGAAAACAATTACTTGCAACTAGTAATGCCATCTCTTGTTGATGTCACATGCCGTCTGCAGAAAGACGTTTCTGTCGCAGCTAGTGCCCTCACTAGAGTGTCTATTGTTGTTCCTAGTGTTCCAGATGGTGATAACGTCCTAGTTGACAGTGATTCTTGCAAAGTAAAAGGTCTATTTGTTGAACCATCCTTACATGTTGTAAGAGATAGTAAGATCCATTTCTTCCTAGCTAACACTTCTGGTCACAGTGTTCGTCTCAGAGCAAATACCAATCTTGTTGACCTTGTTCACTATCCTTACCCTGTTCAGGTAGAGGATGAGTTGTCACCTGACCAGTGGGTCGGTGCTATTTCTGCCGGGGAGACCTCATCCACTTCACTGGATCAATCTGTTCCACCAGTTGAGGAAAAAGACTTAGCTCCCACTGACTTCCCTGATGAAGTCAAGCGTTTGTTGACTCTGTTGAACAAACGTCGTAAAGCCATTGCCTTACCAGGTGAGAAGATGGGTATAACAAACTTATTGTCCCATCGTATTCCACTTGAACCTGGTACTAGACCTATCTATATACCTGCATACAGAATGCCTCATTCACAAGTTGCTGTCACAGAAGAATTGATCAATCAAATGCTTGATGATGGAGTTATTGCACCTAGCAATTCACCTTGGAATGCGCCCTTGATCCTAGTACCTAAGAAGGATGGTACTTGGCGCCCAGTGATTGACTTTAGGAAGTTAAATGCGAAAACTATCCCAGATCGCTTCCCACTTCCTGTACTGGGTGATCTTTTACGTAACATTGGAGATAACAAAGTCTTTTCAACCCTGGACTTGTTACAAGGGTTTTGGCAAGTCCCTCTTCACGAGGACAGCCAAGAGCTAACTGCATTCTCCACTCCTACAGGTCATTATCACTTCCTCCATATGGCGTTTGGATTACGATCCTCCCCTATCACGTTCTCAAGGCTCATGACTAATATCTTTAGAGGTCTCATAGGTAATGCACTTATGGTGTACTTAGATGACGTAATCGTCATGTCTATAGACGTGGATACACACTTGAAAAGACTTGATGTAGTACTTGGTAAGCTTGAAGAAGCCAATTTAAAGATCAAACTGTCTAAATGTCAATTTTTCAAATCAGAAATTAAGTTTCTTGGTCACGTAGTCACTCCTAGAGGGGTTACGACTGACCAAAGTAAAGTAACTGCAGTACTAAATTTTCCAACACCCAAAACTGCTGATGCCGTAAGATCCTTTGTGGGCTTAGCAGGTTTTTATAGATCTTTCATTGCCAATTTTTCTTCCATAGCTGCTCCTCTAACTGAGTTGCTTAAGAAAGATGCTCCTTTTGTTTGGACCTTCCGTCAAGAAAGAGCATTCCAAACTCTAAAAGAAAAACTAACATCTGCTCCAATTTTGAAATTTCCCGATTTTTCTAAGCCCTTCTATCTGACTACTGATGCTAGTTCTATTGGCATAGGTGCCGTACTAGCTCAGAAGACTGATGGCAAGTACAACGCAGTTGCATTTGCTAGCCGAGTCCTTACAAAGGCTGAACATAATTATACAGTAACTGAGCAAGAAGCTTTAGCAATAGTATGGTCTTTAAAGCACTTCCGAGACATTATTTATCAGTACTCTGTTCATGTCTTGACAGACCACGCTCCACTGATACCTTTATTCCAGAACAAACAACCTACTGAAAGGTTAGCCAGATGGACCTTGACTATCCAAGAGTTCAATCCCACCTTTGAACACTTACCTGGCAAGTCAAATGTAGTCGCAGATGCCTTATCGCGACATGTTAGTATAGTAACTGCAGACCCTCCATTTAGTGCTGAGGATGTAAAGAAAGCTCAACGAACAGATCCCATGTGGTCTGGTGTGATTCGATTCCTGCTCCAGGAAGATCTTATTCTGACTGTGAAGCCACCAGCACCCATCAGTGACTTTGTCATGAACCAAGAATTACTGTATCGAACAGCCGAGTTAGGTACTCCTAGCAGAAGAGTTTACCAGTTAGTAATTCCACAGTCACTAGTGAATGTAGCCTTACAGCTAGTTCACGATGTACCAGGTGTTGCGCACCCTGGTATGGATCGTTCAGTAAAACAAGCCAGATTGAAATACTTTTGGCCTCGTATGGCAACTGATATTTCTGAGTATGTTAAGAAATGTAGTGTCTGCATGCAACATAAAGGTAATGCTAATGGTCCTAATCCAATCCAAGTATATCCAACCACTAGCGTACCGTGGGAAAGAGTTGCACTAGATTTGTTAACTAATTTCCAATGTTCCCTCCAGGGCAACAAACATCTATGTGTTATGGTAGATCATTTCACCAGATATTGTGAGTTAGTTCCTATTGCAGATAAGACTGCTGATACAGTAGCTAAAGCGTTTAAAGAGCGCATTATCTGCAGGCATACCACCCCTAAGTCCCTAGTAACAGATAATGGAGGTGAATTCTGTAACGAGATTCTTGAAAATTTGTGCATCTTGTACAAGATCTCTAAATCCACCATTGTTCCTCATCATCCTGCCAGCAATGGGTTAGCGGAACGTACCAATAAGAAAGTACTTGATGTCTTGAGAGCCACTATCAATCCCAACAGTGAAACTTGGGATGAAGTTATACCTGTTGTGCAGTGTGCTATAAATTCTGCTTACAATGTTTCTATAGGTGACACTCCACATTATGCATTGTATGGTGTAGATAAACGTTTGCCTTATGAGTTGCTATATTCTAATCCAAAACCAAATTACAACCCTGATGATTTCATAGCAACTCGTACCAGTTTAGCTCAAAATGTCTTTAGAAGAATCCGTGAAACACTTCATAAATCAACAGCAGAATTTACAAGAGTCGCAAACACTCGAGCAAAGCCATCCGAAATCAAAGTAGGTTCGAGAGTTATGCTGACCAACTTTAACAAAACGTCTGCAATGCCTAAGCTTGATCAAAAGTTTGTGGGTCCTTATCGAGTAGTTGAACATATCACTGGCAATAAGTATAAGGTTAGAGAAATTAGTACTGGTCAGTATAAAGAATCGCATTTAGATCATATAAAGTTAGTATGTGATGATAATGATGCTCCAACCCAGACTAATGTGACAGACTCTGACAATCCTCCTGATCCTGTACTCTCTACCTCTGATACTCAGTCAGACGATCAACCTGAATGTCGTTATTCCCTACGTACACGACAGGTATTGAGAAATCCTCAAGTATCATTTGTAACTACCAATTCAGATTTGCCTCAAATACAGCATGAGTTAGCCAGTGCAACAGAGTGTGATCCTCCCAGAGATGACACCCATTCTGCATATATCAATCTCACCCTAGTAGAGTTGGGGTTAAATGTAAATAACCTGTATAAATGAATAATTACAGTATCAACTTATCAGTATTCAAGAATTTTTTTTTGGTTCACGTTCTCTCCGAATTCTGAGAGTTAACAGTCTAGATTTGCATGCACTGAATCTGCCTTTCTGTTAAACACTTCTTTCTTTGTAGATATTCCTTCCTCAGAATCCGTAGATCACATGAATACAGATCGATCGATCAAATTTTTTTTTATCACTTCTATTGTGTAATCCCAACGTTGAGTTTCATTCGATGAGTTGTGCTATATCGTACCTTGTATTGCGTTACAGTTTTATTACAGTTTCAATTATGTAGGTTTCCATTCCAATATTCTACTTATGTATGTTATAATGTTCAATTGTTGTGTACTTTGACATTGTATAGAATCAGCCCAAGCCGTACACCTGCCGTCTCTAGTTTGTATTAGTTGTATGTCGGGACGACATATGTTAGCATCGCCGAGCTCTCAGTAGTAGTACCAGTTCCTAGTAACCAGTTACCAGTAACCAGTGTACCAGTAGATGACTCACTACCAACCGTCTGCGTGAATCACTGACTGATTATTCATATTGCTGCTGACCATAGCAGGATTTCAAACACCCTCACCCGTAGGCACTATGGGTCAGTCGTAGTTAGGCAGCAGAGAGAGACAGGTCGGCTGTTGGTGCTTCCCCATACCTTCCGTTATATTATACATACTACCAGCCTACATGAGTATTCTTACCCCATCCACGTATCGAAAACCCACTTGACATATATATATATATATATATATATATATATATATATATATATATATATATATATATATATATATATATATATATATATATATATATATATATATATATAGAATAGGGTAGAAGACCATGGCCGATACATCCGGTTTTTTTATTAAAAAACTGACTCCAAAAAGGATGAGTCTCTTCTCTGAGATGTTTTTGCTTTGAAAATTTGTGATGCTTTCTTTTAAGTGAAGCTCGATGCTGTTAAACTCTTGTAAATCATAATTAAAATGAAGCAATAGAGATTAATAATAATAAGCTAAAAATATTTCACAATACAATTTGTGTTTGGTTGTCACCATGAAGGTAGCTGTGATGAAGCAGCTTGAGGGGCCCTCGACTCCTCAACCATCTATATATCCACCTTTTACTGTGTTTTTTTTCTTACGTGATTCTCAACGTTCCTTATAAATTTACCAATACTAAAGCTCTAAACTCTAATGGGTCATACAACAACATAAGCGTATAAGTTTTCATTTTTTACTCAGAAGTAAATTTAAAAAAAAATAAAAACGCCCCTACGTCTGACATCATGATGAAACAACAGAATCAACAGGTTCGATCCAAGGAAGAGCTCCAATTCCTTGGATCGAGAGCCCTTCCCTAGCATCAAGGCACCAAGGGACACAGTGGCTAAGTAGTCTCGGTAAACGTTCACATTGTGCACGCTATGACTCGTGGTGCTGAGGAGCCACACCCCTGGTGTTGTCAACACCGCTGCGGGACCTGTCAGCCTGGTGGGTATTGTCGGGCAGGGATGGGGGGTGCACTTATACCCTGGAGGAGGATATTTTGTACTTACAGTTCTGCAGTTGTGGTTCAGTACCTGAGTCTTCACCTAACACCAACAACTCAAAACGGAGTATTATTATTTTTTGTTATTGCTATTCATAATAGTAATACTACTACTACTACTACTACTACTACTGCTACTACTACTACTACTACTACTACTACTACTACTACTACTACTACTACTACTACTACTACTACTACTACTGCTACTACTACTACTACTACTACTACTACTACTACTACTACTAATAATAATAATAATAATAATAATAATAATAATATATTATTATTATTATAATTACTGTATGCACAGGGGAACGCGCTAAACACGAATGGGTCATACAGTGTCTGGGGGAAAATGAGAGACAATTAGGTTAGATTTCTCATTTATTTTAATCAAAGGGGAGAGATGGATCCCCAGGACTTGATTTAACGTCGTCAGCTCAAGACAAATTGATTTTAAGTTATCAGTAAGTATCATGACAGCTCAGTATATTATAGAGACTAGTTAGGTAACTGTCAGCCTTGATAATAACTCACTTGTTTTAAATAGCAATTACTACAAGCACAAGATATATACTTCCTGAAGCACACAGTTGAACTGTATCTACAAGGTATATACTCCCTGTAGTACTCGACTTACTACATCTACAAGGTATATACTTCCTGTAGTACTCGACTTACTGTACCTACAAGGTATATACTTCCTGTAGTACTCGACTTACTACATCTACAAGGTATATACTTCCTGTAGTACTCGACTTACTGTACCTACAAGGTATATACTCCCTGTAGTACTCGACTTACTGTACCTACAAGGTATATACTTCCTGTAGTACTCAACTTACTATATCTACAAGGTATATACTCCCTGTAGTACTCGACTTACTGTACCTACAAGGTATATACTCCCTGTAGTACTCGACTTACTGTACCTACAAGGTATATACTTCCTGTAGTACTCAACTTACTATATCTACAAGGTATATACTCCCTGTAGTACTCGACTTACTGTACCTACAAGGTATATACTTCCTGTAGTACTCGACTTACTATATCTACAAGGTATATACTCCCTGTAGTACTCGACTTACTGGACCAACAAGGTATATACTCCCTGTAGTACTCGACTTACTGGACCTACAAAGTATATACTCCCTTTAGTACTCGACTTACTGGACCTACAAGGTATATACTCCCTGTACTACTCGACTTACTGGACCTACAAGGTATATACTCCCTGTAGTACTCGACTTACTGGACCAACAAGGTATGTACTCCCTGTAGTACTCGACTTACTGGACCAACAAGGTATGTACTCCCTGTAGTACTCGACTTACTGGACCTACAAGGTATATACTCCCTGTAGTACTCGACTTACTGGACCAACAAGGTATGTACTCCCTGTACTACTCGACTTACTGGACCAACAAGGTATATACTCCCTGTAGTACTCGACTTACTGGACCAACAAGGTATGTACTCCCTGTAGTACTCGACTTACTGGACCTACAAGGTATATACGTTTACGGTGAACAGTGTCATGAATGATTCCTTACTTAGATGTCGAAACTCTATTCATAGATTTGCCAGGCGCCCACATGCTGCATCAGTAATTTGGTTGATGTGTGCCTCAGGGGATATTCTCGGCATTATACTTACCCCAAGATCCTTCTCCTTGATTGAGGTTTGCAGCGTTTGACCCCAGAGGCTGTACTCCATCTGCGGTCTTCTCTGTCCTTCCCCAGGCCCCGTGGCCTGGTCGCTGAAGCTCTCGCTTCACACGGCGAGGGTCTGTGTTCGTTTCCCAGCGCGGGTAGAAATACTGGGCGTGTTTCTTTACATCGGTTGTTTATGTTCGCCCATCAGTAAATTGGGTGTCTGGGAGTTA